>NC_073338.2:602500-902500 GCF_027580225.2 Misgurnus anguillicaudatus
AAAATGTTTTCTTCTAATTTATGAGATTACTCGTCAATAGCGGGAAAGAGTTAATGCAAAAATATGTTGATGTTTTAAAAAACACTATTGATCATTTTGGGTTGATGTTTTAAAAGACACTTTTGATCATTTTTGCACCTGTCCTCTGTCAAGGTTAACTGGTTAACGTCACGTTCCCGAAGCAGCTGCTGTTAGTCAAAAGGGTGAGACGGTGATGCTACAGCAGCACACAAAACTGTATTAAAAGCGTGCGTAAACACACCATTGAAACAGGAAGATAATGGAAGTTAAAATGCTTTTGACATTGGTCTCTGAACACTAAGAACGTCACTACCCCTACTGAAAAATCCAGCTAAGACCAGCATAAGCTGGTAGCTGGTTTTAGCTGGTTTAAGGTGGTTTAAGCCGGTCCTCCCAGTCTGACAAAGCTGGTCATGCTGGTGGGCCTGCTGGTCTTCCAGCCTGACCAGCTAAGTCCAGCTAGACCAGCTTAAAACGTGACCAAAACACAGCTAGACCAGCTTGCTACACCAGCAAAACCAGCTTCCTACACCAGCAAAACCAGCTAAAACCAAGCTGGAGACCAGCTAAAACCAGCTTACCAGCTTATGCTGGTCTTAGCTGGATTTTTCAGTAGGGACATTTAACTTGCCTTCATACTGTCACACAGGTAAATGTATATGATTTGATTTAAAAACATAACAGCATAACCAGAGCTCAATTTAACCGTGTCAGAAACACTGCAGCAATAAAAGTCTGACCATTTTATAGTTAAAATATGACTTTTCTATCGTTCAGCCCAACTTTCTTCTGCCTATTCTTCCATGTTTTCTTTTTCGTAATATTAATTTCTTTTCCAATTTAATAATGCATTTCCCTCATACTCACAAATTTGTCTTGCGTTCCTCAAGATCCTGCACTGAGATTGAATTATTCACCTCAATGATTTACTGTAGTTTATATATACATCTTCTGAATCTTACAGGAGAAAGAGAAGAAGTACATGTTGCCGTTGGACAACCTAAAAGTGAGAGATGTGGAGAAAAGCTTTATGTCCAGCAAACACATGTTTGCCATTTTCAACACAGAGCAGCGGTAAGCACAGAGGTGTAATATATGTGACGCACTATTATAACTATCTTATAGTTCATACATGCATACATCAGTTCATCATGATCTTATTCAATCGTCAGTATTTCAAATGTTTTTTTACTAAGAGTGTTACAGGTTGGTGTACACACAGATGAGATGTTATTGTTAAAGGCGGGGTGCATGATTTCTGAAAGCCAATGTTGACATTTAAAATCACTTAAACAGACACGCCCCTACCCCAATAGAATCTGGACTTTCTTTTGATAGACCCGCCCCAGACATGCACAACCTTAGACAATGATGTCGGTTAGTAGACACGCCCCTTACTGCTGATTGGCTACAAGTGTGTTTTGGTACTCATGCACCCCGCCTTGTAATGTTTTATCTTCCTTCCAGAAATGTTTTTAAGGACAATCGGTTTTTGGAGCTGGCGTGTGACAATCTGGAGGAGGTGGAGAGCTGGAGAGCATCACTCTTACGTGCAGGTGTCTATCCAGAAAGGGCCGCTGTGAGTACCTGACACTGTTCCTCAATATTATTTAGAAGATATTTATATATTATACAGGTGTGTGATGTGACTTTATATCAGTACAGCCATGAGTCAACTCTAGTTATGAAGCAGCAGATTATTGAGTATGTTTGACACCCAATTCTCCTCAGATCATCAGAGCGCTGTCGGTTTGGGATTGTGGCTAGAAGGGATACAGCAATGGCCAAAATCTCGGCAAATGAGCTCTGTTTTATCCTAATCCTAAGCCTAAACCCAACATCTCGCAAGATTTAAGCTATAGCTGTATCCCATCTAGCCAAAACTGGGTTTGGGGTGCATGAGGGGGCGCTGTGGTTTTGCACAGCTCTTTCCCCGACAGATTTTTTCATGATTTTTACAAAAGTTTAATGTCTTTCAAAAAAGATCTTCTTTAAATATATAAACATACAATATATTAAATGAAAGAACAGACCGTCTGCTTTCAAACAAACAAAAAAAAAACGTTTCATCCTACCTTCGTCAGTTCTCTTTTTATCATCTTTCAAATGTGGGTAGGTTTCTTCAAAAACACCAAATTTTTTGAGCTAAAAGCTGAGATGTTTTCATTTTTGTAAAGGACTTTTGATAGAGATGAGATGCAAAGCGATCATTATAATCTTAGACAGACATACAGCTGTTTGCCCTTGGGCGATACTTCTAGGTTTAATAAGTTGCGGATTGACGAGATAATGGCGGGGAAAGAGTTAATTTATTCTGGTCCACTTGAATTTATTTTTAGACTGTGTTAATAGTACCTACACAGACACGGGGTGTATAAGAGAGACGGCAGCCGACTTAAGTTAGATTAGTTTCTCGCTCACCTGTATGAATAAACGCACACATCAGCTTTCTTAATGTTTCTGAACCTGTAGATTTAAAGCGCAAGTTAAAAAGTGACGTGAGCACCTAGTTATCTAGCAACAGACGTGAACAGTAATAGTGCAAAGAGTTAAACTGTTGTATAATTGACATGATAAGAGAGTTTTTCTTCCATTCACATTATAATCCTCACACTTCTGATCTCTTCATCTCTGTGTTTCTTCAGGTGGATACTGAAAGTTCTGGTCCTTCTGAGAACTTCTCAATGGATCCTCAGCTGGAGAGAAAAGTGGAGACCATTCGTAACCTGGTGGACTCCTACATGGCCATAGTCAGCAAATGCATCCGTGACCTCATGCCCAAAACCATTATGCACCTCATGATCAATAATGTAAGTGTTTTTTGTTACTTGGTTGATGGCAGCATTCATTGAATAAACGCATTGTTATTGTATAACTGTCAAAGCCATATTATATTTATAATACTATAATGACTTGCAATCACTGTCCTGTGTGTGGAGACTTTACTTTTTCCTCAGCGATCGCAGTGAATTGCTTTTCTTTAGTGTCCAGACAAACTTTAGTGGAAACGTTTCGATCCGTTTTCATGTTCAGCTCAGCGTTGTACGATACTACGATCAAACAGCCTGACGACGTGTGGATGATCTCTTTTAAAGGTGAAGGACTTCATTAACGCAGAGCTTCTGGCTCAGTTGTATTCGGCTGGAGATCAGAACGCTCTGATGGATGAATCTCAGGAGCAGGTCCAGCGCAGAGAAGAAGTGCTACGCACGCATCACGCCCTGAAGGAAGCTCTGGCTATCATTGGAGATATCTCCACCACTACCATCTCCACTCCACTTCCACCTCCTGTAGATAGCTCGTGGCTTCAGGCTGGACAGGCTGGATCTCGCAGGTAACTCACACTGGGTTCATTGATACTGGCTGTGGGATTTCTGGAGCAGATGACAGGATGGTCTGTGATTTATTGACATCAAGCAGTTTAGGGTTAAAAAGCATAGATGATCTGTCCTCTCTCTCTCTCTCTCTCTCTCTCTCTCTCTATTCCTCATTTCTGCCAGATCTCCTCCACCCAGTCCCTCTGCTCCTCGAAGGATGTCTGCAGGCCAGAGGCCGGCCGGTAGAGGAGCTCCTCCACCTCCATCTCGTCCTGGACCGTTAGGACCCTTAAATAACACCGCTGACAGTCCACAGATCCCCAATCGACCCAACAGAGCGCCTCCTAACATTCCCAGGTGAGCTGTCACCTAACACTATTGTCTTTTTTATAGCCCATGGTTTTGTTTCAGAGCAAGACAGGTAAATAAATCCATGCATGAATCACTCACTCAGTTCTGTTGTATGTGCATGTGCTATAACAGACCCTAATATGAGGATGATGAAGTCGAGTCATTCATTTACAATTTTTTACAGATACTAGGACACATTTCTCAATACTCTTAGGTCACTTTTGCAAAACTCTTCACACAGTGAGCACAACAGAAGTCTATGTGGGCTAAACTGAGGATGAATTATCATTGCTTTGGCACAAAATGCATACCAATAACTACATCTCTCAAATTTCATGAATTGTTTTCTCACTCAGACACAACAACTGCCAAAACTCTTTATACATACAGGACAATTTGCACATGCTTACATACTGTGTTCAAAACTGTTAAACATACCGGTATGTTCAAACAATAACATAATACAAAACTCAGTAAGACAGCAGTTTGCTTCATTTCTACAGTAATATTTGTATGAAATATATTTTAAATCTTAAAATTAAATGCTATAAAAACAATTGGCCAAAGTACAGAGTAGATTAGCATTACTATTGTATCTGTATCAGTGGATGGTGTGTATATAAATTCTTGTATTTTGGAATTACTCAGTGCAAAAAAAAAAAAAACTACATAAAATATTGAAGAATTCTGCATCATGTCTGATTCATTCCAGTAACGTATATTGCAGTGAATTATAAACAGAGAAAACATTGTATAATGCTACATGTTGTTAGTGTTTTTTAGGTCATTGTTTTGTGGGTGACAAAGTGTGTTTGTCGGCTATCAACCTTTGCTAGTGTTCTGAAAGAATGCGTTGATTCGAGACCCAAATAAAGTGTTTTGGTAGTTGTTGTGCATTTTGAATGTGAAATGAACTGCTTTGCCAAGCTGAAAGTTGGTTAGGAGAACTGTGTGGGGGGTTTGGCGGAAGTGACCTGGGTGTTGAGAGGTGTGTCCTAGGGTCTGTAAAAAACTGTATTTATAATAAATGATGTAGACATAATGTGTCAGGTATATATTATGTGCATGAACATACAAAGATAAACGCTCACAAATGTATTTTACTGTTAGCTAATTACTAATTTTGTCTTTTTTGTCTCTTACCCCTTCACCCCTTCCAAACAAACTCTTTCTCTTCGACACATCTGATGTCATTAACCACACTTGTAATGTAGCCGTCGACCTCCACCTTCTCCAACCAGACAACTCCCTCCCTAAACTCTTCTCAATAAACTTAACATCTGTCCTGTACCAAAGTTCTGTAAAGCTCCTGCATGTCCTCACCTGTCCTACTGATATCTTCTTGTTCTGTATTCGTTAGATGATGTATTCTTCCTTTATTGTGTTGAGTGTTTGTATGTTTTGTGTTGTTTATGTCTGTCGGTCCTCTGCAGGCCGTGCTGATGTTGTGCTTTGTGTGGCAGTACTGCAGTGATGCATGTGTTTGTTTACACTTGTGTGTCCACATGATACCATAGTACTGTGTGTGTGTGTGTGTGTGTGTGTGCGCGTGTGTGTGTGCGTGTCTGTGCACGCGTGTGTGCATGTGTGCGTGCGTGTGGCTAAATTAAAAGGTAAATGTATTTAAAATAGTTGAATATTATGATGTGGTAAGTGTTTCTCTTGTAGCGCTCAGTGTTTTTAATGCGAGGTAAATAATGTTTGTATTCTTTTACAGTTCTTTATTTATTTGACTTGTTGTGAATATGAAATAATAAGTGTTGTTTTGCATGTGTGGTTTACAGTAAACACAGGATATAAACGCTCCTCATTCAGTAAACATGAATATACCGTATGTACACCTTTAGCTGCTGTTATCTATACAGGACATGTAAATGTGCTGCCTGCCTAGTAAGACTAGTTCATGACAGTTAATCCACATCTTAAACCAGATTTCTGGTATGTTAAATAGTAAGTTAAGTGTGTGTGTGTGAGTTTGCATTAGGTGGTGTAACATCTGTAAGTGCCCCTGAGATTTGATGTTGACTATTCGATCTTTTCAAAGTGTTTCCTTATCTGTTAATATTACTGAAGAGATGGGCATTTAAAACAGTTTAAAACCGGATCATCTAATCCTTACCAGTTGAGATGAATGAAGCGGATGATTTCTGATGCTGGTGAGTTTCTTCATATGAGCTTAATAAGAGGATTAGACAGCGACGCTTTAGTTTAGGTTGAATAAATGCTGGAAAATGTATATTAGTTAGATTTGATTTGAACTTTATTCTCAGACAAACATCAGTCATACAGTGTGTTTTACTATAGATATCTTGATGTACTGTACTCCTCCAACACGTATATGAAATGTATTAAAGATTAAAGAAGAGCATCTGCCGTGTTGTGTTATCTTTAGTTGGATGGTTGTAAAAGAAAATAATATAAACTCAAAAGAGACATGTTTAGATTTACTCATTATTCAATGATACCTAGTTAATTACTAGGCACATATTACAGTACATATTTATTATATTTATATTTCAATAAATTATTTCTTCTTATTATTCATTAAACACTAAATACATTACTCAAAGTAGTTAGGCTCACTGAACCAAAACCATCATCTTAAACATCTGAAGGTGTATGATAACATTTCTGACATTATTTCTAAAGACAACAATATAATTATACATTTAATTTATAATTTAAAAAATAATAATAATTATACATTTAATGAGTAAATGCTTCCTGTCAGCTTTACATTTTACATTAAATATGGCTCAAAACATAAGGGTCCACAATCACATACCTGCCTTTCACTTGAGATATATATTAAAATATAAATGCAATTTGTTGGCCCTTATTCCATTAGAAAAGGAACAAAGGAGATATATTATACCACATTTATGACGGCTATTGTTACATCACCACAATGTGAAAACAACTGTTTGTCTCTTTAGAAACTATATTAGAATTACAGTGGCACGAAAAAGTATGGAAACGCATAGGAATGAATAATAATTATAATAATATGTTTAATTTTTATAGCGCCTTTCCCGAGCTCAAGGTCGCTTCACAAGTTACAGAAATTCAACAAAAGTAGACAATACAGATACATATTCGTCGGACATTTTCCCAGGACGAGAGTCTCATGCAGCTGCATGAGAGAACAGTAGAAGACAGACATACATATAATCAGTACAAGTGATAGGACTCTACATAGATGACAATACATAAACCGCACAGACTCAACATTGCAAATAGCATAAGTGATTCTTATACATGTGTTACTGGTATAGTGTAAGTTGAACAGATGGGTCTTTAGCAGCGAGGAAGAAGTGGTTCTAAGTGAAATACCACTTACATTTTCCTCCAGCACTGTGAATGTTTAATGGGTGTTTTAAATAAAGACACAAGAAATGTGTGTGTTGTCAGCCTATGCACATTGTGTTTGTCTATTGTTGTGACCTAGATGAGGATCAGATGTCATTTTATGGCAAATCACAGTTCATTTCTAGGGGTTCACATACTTTTTCATGCCACTGTATTTTAAACCTTATCCTGAGACTTGAGAGTGAAGTATTGTCATTTCAATCATATTTAGCTTGTACACAGTGAAATGAAACAATGCAGGACCAAGATGATACATACTGTAAACAACACAAGACACGCACTTTAAACCATCCATGCTGCGGGTGTTCATTATTTCAAAATCATTCAAAGGACCCGAGTCAGTTATTCCTCTTATATCATGGTTACCACAAACATTGCTCTGGGGCCTATTATTATAAGAGTCTGGTTTAATATTTATGTCTAGTCATGATGGCAGGGTTCTGGCAGTCCCATGTTCTATGTGGAGACTCATGGCCTTGCGTATCGGGTCACGTGCCTTTGGTGTCCTCGCCCCCTGGTTCTCCTGCTTATTGTTTTTCATTAGTTCATTCCCATCACCTGTTTTTCTCTTCTTACCTTGTTTAGATTTTCTTATTTAATGTCATTGTGTCCTTAGTTTTGTGCAGGTTCATTTTGTATTTTAGTCAAGTATCTAGTCAAGTTTAATTGTCAAGTCTTCAGTCTAGTCTAGTCTAGTGTTTTGTGTCTGTATGTTTTCTCCATACTGTTTGCCCCCACGTGGGACTTTGTTTTTACTTGTTTCATAATTACAGTATTTTGTTAACCCCTTCATCGTTGCACTTGGGTTCACTTTTGAAATTCTTGACAATTTTAGTATTTCTAATCGTCTGTTTTGGTAAATCTGTATACTTGTATTGTTTTTAAAGCTTGGAAAGCAGATTTTCAAAGTTTCACTGTTTGGTTTGTGTGAACGAGCTGTTGTGTTTTGTTAAAATATTAAATCATTTTCCTTACAACATGTCTGTACTTCATTCTTAGCACAGGCTTTCTATTAAGAGAGTGACATCTAGTGGCTTTCCATGAATAACAGACACAAGCAGTAGATGTCTATTACTTTAAATGGATAGTTCATACAAAAATGAAAATTCTGTCATCATTTAATCACCCTCATGTTGTTACAAACCCTCATAAATTTCGTTTGTTCTGATGAACACAAAGGAAGATATTTTAATAAATGTTTGTAACCAAACCGTTCGTGCAGCCCATTTCCTTCCACAGTATTAATTTTTTCTACTATGGAAGTGAATGAGGTCCACGAATGGTTTGGTTACAAACATTTCTCAAAATATCTTAAATGTAATAGAGTAAAAATTATGATAATATGCTTTGAAATGTATGTTTTCCAAAGAAAAACACGGATAAAATACAAATACTTGAAAAATACTTTTAAATAGAAAGTAAAACCTCTGCTTCTGTGGTCAGTGGACGTTGGCATGAACTATTTACTTCTCCTTTCGCTGTTTTTTGTCAGTCTGTAAAACGATAGCTCCGAATTCTTGTTAATCTGTTTGTACAGTCTATCGCACAACAGCTGTTTCCCATTTAGACGCGTTCTTCACTGTTTCCGCTGATTGCACACTGACTGTACTACACAAATTCTGCCACTCAGTGGGCGTAACCACAGGCCCTCTCGCCGACGGTGACGTCACGTGCATACCCTCTATAAAGCTTTTCCCCGTACCAATGTGGCGGCGCAGTTGACGTATGATACATTGATCAATGTCCCGTCTATGTGTTTATTATGTCTATGGTTGTCGTCCGGTGAATGAGCAGCGGCGCCCTCAGCGGTGTTTTTGTGTAACAGCAGCATCAGTTTGACTGTCAGTGCTTTCTTCTCTCGCTGCACTTCAGACACAGAGGTGACATTTCATCAAAACATAGCGCTGAAATCACAGATGTTTCTCCTTAAATGAGTGAATAAGAAGAATAAGAGAATGATGTTCCTTTTCACTGCCGCTGGATGATGAGATGAAGCTCCAGTTATTGCTGCTTGCTTCCGTGTTTGGGCTCTTTTATTACTGGTACGTCACTCTCTATTATTACATTATTATTATATAAGAGTTTAATATCGCTGTGATAGATTATTCATCTCTTCACATGACAAGTGATCTGCTTTACATGTGTATCAATAATAAACGGTTTGTTTATTGAATGAGTTACTGTAAACAAACAGCAGGTGGATTGTAACACACACACACACACACACACACACACACTGTATATTTGTATAATAAAAACACTTTTATCTCTTTCTGTCATGCATCATGTTAATGTCATGTTGTTAATACTATGGTAATTAAACATGGTAATAATTGATAATATTGTATTGATAGCAATACCATTGTTTTACCACAGTATATGTTTATAAAGTTAATGTATGGCTTTGGTTAAAATGGTTATTTGGATCACCTACATATATTTCTGAAGTATAAAGTATTGTTTGAAAAACATAACTAAGCATGATGACTAAGAGATTAGATTAGATAATGTCTGGTTAATATAGTGCCTGTTAAAAGGATTGTTTACCCCATAGACTGTTACCCAACACGAAGGAAGATATTATGAGAAATGTTTATAATCAAACCATTTATGAGCGCCATTCGCTTTCATAAAAGATGACCATGGAAGTGAACGAGGCTCATGATAGTTTGGTTACAAACATTTCTCACAATATCTTCCTTCGTGTACATCAGAACAATAACATTTATACAGAACGCTAAGTAAACAATGACACAATTTTTATTTTTGGGTGAAGTATCCCTTTAAGAGCAGCAAATCTTGATCAGTTTTAGTGCATATCTGAAGTTTTTTATATCAGTTTTAGATAATCAGTATCTGGTCAACACCTAAAAACTCTACATACATTGTAGACTGTATGTAAAATCCCAGCTAAAGTCGTTTGTTTTGTGATTTACTGTTTTCTACATAAAATCGATGTGACGATTGATAAACTTTTTTGATCCTCTTCAAATGTTGACTAGTATATATTTGCACCAGTTGTCCTATGACAAGCACAGGTTTTGGGTATTGGTTTTAAGACACATTTTATGAAAGTTTTTGATCCAGTGTATACTTGTGATATCTTTCAAGTAAGATAAATGTAAAATCAAACTTTGATGCTCCTCATATAATTGTCAGACTTTAGACGGGTTTTCACAGACTGGGTCACGGATATGATGAGGTTATCAAGCATTAGACAGCATTTAATTTGATAAAGATAACAGTTTACTCATAAGAGAAGTACAGTTTCACTTCATCTGTGGTGTTGATGTTCATCTTTAGTTCATTGTGTTCCAGGACCCCTGACCTCTTATTCAGATTTAACAATAAATCATTTATTAAACCTAATATATATGTTCATTTATCTTTTTAAAAGAATATACATCTTTCTCAGATAATTCATAATTGTTTAATTGTTTCAAAGCAGCACAGAGAAATCAGGGGACAATAAAGTAGTAGTGTAGCGGGTAATATTAAACCGTACTAGCAAGCGTAGTAATAATGTAAGAAAGATAGAAGTTAAGCCAATGTCAGCTGACTCCCTAGGGGTTGAAAGAACTCCTAGGAGAAAAACCATGTGGGAAAAAACCCTGAAAGAAAGCCAAGCATAGCTGATTCTATAAAATATATACTGTATATTAAATACTAGATTATAAAAAATGTATGTGAATTAAAAGTTTTAGTCATATAAAGACACATTCTGGACATACAGTATTTCAATCTTGTTTGTTTCTGTTTAGCTTTCCTGTTTGTTCAGAGGCGTCTGGAGCACAAACACTGACCACAGATATTAACAGCCATCATGACAAACCCTCAAAGAAAACAAGAAACCACGAGGTTTGATCATCATAACAATACATGTGAAACTTGTGTTGATCTGTGTTTTCATAAGGTTTATGGTTTTGTTGACAGATGAATGAAGGCATTGAAGAGAAGAGAGTCTTCATCAGTGCTTCACAAGAGGAAGATGTAACGGCAGCTCATCCTGATGACTCTGAGGTGGTTTCCTGCAGGTCAGACATCAGAGACATAAATCTCTATCACATCATTCCTGTGCTGCTTTTCATTGGTCATACATGTAGTCATGGTTAACTCTAAACCTTTCTTCAAGCATCGGTTAAGTTAAAGTTGGTTGGCTTGTATCAGTGTGTGTGCGTGTGTGTGTGTGGGTTGGTCTATGTGGTTTACGAGGACATGAATAGTGTATAATGACATGTTTATTATGCTATAAACGTGGTTTACGGTTCCCATAAACGGAAAAGCTAAGAAAACATACTAAATGGTAGTTTTTCATAGATTAAAGACTGGCAACAGGTTTTTGTGACATTGGGGTTAGGGATTGGGGTAGGTTAGGGGGATAGAATATAACAGTTTGGACAGTATAAAATGCATTACGTGTGTGTGTGTTTGTGTGTGTGTGTGTGTGTGTGTGTGTGTGTGTGTTTGTGTGTGTGTGTGTGTGTGTGTGTGTGTGTGTGTTTGATTGAGCTGAACCCTGCACAGGACTGTAGATCTCTAGAAACAGGACTGCCTGATGACCACTGATCTCTAAACATGTTACTAAGCTGAGAAAGATACAACTTCAAGAACTTCACCACAATTGAACAACAGCTGAAACACATTTCACTGCTTTCCCTGAGCCTGTTGTGGCCTTCTCATCTGTAGACTTGTTTGATTCAAATTGGAGAAAAATGACTTGACTTTAAATCATTACTGTGCAACACAGTTTTAAGGTAGAGTTTCTGATTTAGTTATGCTGTTTAAAAGTCTCCTCACATCCTGATAGCAATCACTATGTTAAGTTTTTTAAATGTATTTGTAGAAATTTATGTCATCTGTGAAAGGAATAGGACCAAAAAATGTTCAACAAATCATTGAACTCGGACCGAACGCAATAATTGGACGCATGCAATTTTTGCCCCTCATCTGTGAATGTGTTTTGCATATGCCACTGCGCAGCCTGTTCACGCAGACATCATACGTCATCAGTGCGTTCACGTGCACCGTCTGTAAACAGAGGGAGAATATGGCAAACTTTCCTCCACAGGAGCCACAAAACGAAAGGAACAACAACGGCAAAAACCACCGGGATCAGCAATGAACAAAAATCCAAGTTAACATCAGTAACAGAGCAACCTGTTCTTTAAAAAAAAAGGTAAAAATTGAAAATGTAATTGAATCGAGGATTTGGAGAATCATGACACCCCTAGTACCTACCTTTAACACGAGATGCAAACAGCTGCTGATTCGATTCAATTTTTACTTTTTTTTAAAGAACAGGTTGCTATGCCATTTTTAGACTAGACTTTTATGAAATATAATATCCTTGAACCCGGAGATGCCCTGTTATGTTAGTTGTGCTGCCAGTGGAAAAATATGGTACACGCACATACCTGATAAAACTAAACTTCCTGTCAGATGAACATCTGTCAGTACTTTGCACCTTAAAATGTGCTTTTATTACCGTCAGAGATAGTGAGACTATACCACAATAAGTCATGTTTAAATGCTGTTTTGTCTCCTGCGTGGTGTCTCCTGCATCTGCCATGCTATCTTTTAACTGGCTGTAGCTAGCTAAGTTAGAGGAGGTTGACTCGCGGCACTCAACACGTGTGTTTTTTTCCACTTGGCAAGCAGACCAGACGTGACATGGCGAGGGGGGGCGTGGCAGCATCGACAATTCCGTTTTTTAATTCGGAAGTTCGAGGTTGTGACTTAATTTTGTTCGATTTCAAATCGAAACCGTGACAACCTTAGTAGGTACGCGATATGTTTGTATTGAGATGGATTCAGATATTCTACTTTGATGAAACATTGTGTTGCTTATGTAGTTTGTGTTTGTTTACGAATTAACGTGACAATATAGTTACTAGGTCTACACAACCGAAAACATGCTGTAACTTATTCTGATGTAAACCAGTTGTTTATGTTGGTTATTTTGGTAATGTTATTCACTTTATACTGCAAAGTTTTCTCCCTGGTGAATGAGACATGAGATGTGAATGTCTGATCTCATCTGTGCGTGTTCTTGTGTTTTGGAGGAGGTGTGACTTTAAAATGCGATTTGAATAAAGGGTGGGATCGTGTTTTCAGTGCTAATCGGCTAACGTTAGCATTTTTCCAAAACGGATACCCTGCCTTTAACACTAAAGCAATTGAAGTCAAACTGTGCTCAAAATGTTTGAAATAATCAGACAGACGCAATGCTAGTTTCATTGGAATTAACAGATTGATTGTCAGCAAAGAGCTTTTCATGATTTGTTCATCAGTAAAGGTTAAATTGTGCTGTTAGTGATGATTATTCACGGCTTGTAGATATGTTGCAAATGTTTGATAAGTGTGGTTAAAGTGATTTAATCTCTGATGTTTATGTCAGTAATGTTAAGGTGGATGAGAGTAAATCCATCATCAGTCATGAGTCTGTGGCTGCGTGCGATCAGACAGAGAAACTTCAATATGAGCCTTCACTGAGCAGGTAAACTCATGGACACATTTCTGAAAATACTCATGATTAATGTCATAGTTTTCTTTCATTTGTGTGATAAAGTGATCCTTTCTGTCTGTCTGTATATGAGCTGGATATCAAGGGCCATTTTTCAAAGTTTAACTCAGACTTAGGTTCACATATTAACCAAGACGAAATGTTGTGACAGTCAGGAAACCGTGAACAGAGGTTACAGTCTTAACCGAGGCGTTTTTGTTTATTGTTTTGTAAGGTTTAATGTCAATGAGACTGAGAAGCCCATTAAGACCAATAAAGACCAAACTGGGAAAGGGACCAACGTCTCTTATATCCTAAAGAAACAGGTGAAAACCATCACAATGTTTCTATAAGAGCAAAGTCTTATTTCTGTAAGATAAATGTCTCGTGATAACTGCTGTGGACTTTGATGTCCTGCATCATAGCAACCTGGAAATATTGTGTAATATAAAACTTTTTTGCCTATTTAATAATTTTTTTCATACGATTTGTATATAAATAGTTTTTACATGAATGGTTTATTTGTGATGGTAGAAGAAGAAGGGACTCGTTGTTAATTTTCCTTTTAATGTCAACTTATAAAGGGAGGCAACATCAGCCCAGAAATCGACCCCTCTCCACTTTGTAAAGATCAAGAAATTCCCACATTTGATGAATGGACAAAAATCATGATGGAGGTGGAGAATGAAAAGAGTAAGTTTAAGTGATTTAACGCATGAGACTGACTGTAATAATAATGATCATAATAAATCCTCTGTGGACTTTAGGTCAGAGTTCACGTGTTTCTAATGGTCTTCATGGCAAGAAGGTTCAGCAGACGTTCACTAACTACGCCTCTGTCGAGTGTGGGGCAAAAATACTCTCTTCAAATCCTGAAGCGAAGGTAACAGAGCTATTCAATACTGTCACTGACTGTATACAGACTTTAAAGCAAAGCATATAGACTTCACAGATCTTGTTATCCGGTGGGGTTTTGACAGGTGTTTTTTATAAAGAGTGTCTGGGTGGCTTAATTTGACTTACACTTGCAGAAACTCTGAGACCTGCAAGCTGTAATATATTTACTCTGGGTTTATTGTAGTGACTACCAGAAACTGAATTTTCCCCAGAGAAACAGGTTATGTAATGTTTAAAGCATAAACTATCAATTTTCTTGCTTTCATTCATTTGGAATCTGTATTTCCAGAGTACTTCAGCTATTCTGATGGAAAATATGGATATGTACATGCTGAATCCCTGCAACAATAAGATCTGGTAAAGCACTTCATCACTACTTCTGGCCAAGAAATAGTGTGCTGTATTTATTTCCACTAAATGGAAATAAAAATGTGTTTGTGCCACGATTACTTCTTATCTTTTTTTATTGTACTTTTTAATTTACCATAAGAACACATTTGCTTGCTAAAGATAATAAGAGCAGGTGTAGATCAAAATGTAAAGGGGACCTATTTTTTACACGATGTAATATAAGTCTCAGGTGTGCCCAGAATGTGTCTGTGAAGTTTCAGCTCAGAAACCCCCACAGATCATTTATTATAGTATGTACAAAATGACCCTACTTGGGTGGGAGCAAACAAGCACTGTTTTCGTGTCTGCAAATGAGCTACTGCGCCCCGCTTAACCCAAACGTGTTCACAGTTTATACAGTCAGTGCTTTTTCGATTAAACTAGATTTCTGTGAATATATATATATATTACTTAGATTTTGTATTACCTGTTGGTTTGGAAATGCCACAATGAAACAAAAGAGTTTAATCAGGAAAGTTTTCAGTACAGTAAGTAAAATAATTAGTATCCCTTTGAGGGGTCTTGAACAAATTTACCAAAACAGATGCCTTAGTAAAGCGACAAAAAAGTGAAGCTAGATTCACTACAGAGCTTTAATTGGAGGAACAAGAACAAATCTGCAGTTTGATATCACACGCATTAAGAAGAAAATATGTTGTATGTCCTCCATTGTTTTTTACTGTGTTGCTTTCATTTGCGCGTGGAGAATGGTGTTGACTGTACCGTTTGTAAAAACAAGTCATTACATCCAAAAACAAAACCACTTCACTTGCTTACAAGACATTCCTGTCACTGCATCTGCTCCAGCGTGAAGACAATGACAGACAGTGTGCAGGGTGGGATTATGCAAATATGGCCTTCAGCAGTTCTTCAGTGGGGCTTAAGCGTCACATTGTGACATCACATTGCTAAAAAATGAAAACTGCTTGATCTATGAGAGGTTGGTTTAGGAGTGTTTAAAAGGGAGCAGTGGATTTTTATCATAATAGAGTGGATGTGTACACATACTTGATGTTTAAACACCATGTAAAAATTAATGTTGCATAATAGGTCCCCTTTAAATCTCTAAGAAAGTACAAATAGAGTGTGTGTGTTTACCTGGTAATTATCACGGTCCCCACAAAGACATTTTGATGTCCCCATGAGGAAACAAGCTTATAAATCAAACAAAATGATGTTTTTTGAAAATGTGAAGTAGTAGAAGGGTTTCTGTGATGGTTGGGGTTAGGGAATGGGGTAGGTAAGGGGAATAGAACATACAGTTTGTACAGTATAAATTGCATTACGTCTATGGAATGTCCCCACAAAACATGGAAACCAGAATGTGTGTGTGTGTGTGTGTGTGTGTGTATTCATGAATGTCTCTACACATCTGTGTTGGTCTGTCTACATCTGGTTCATTATCGAGCTGTGTCAGCCAATTCAGGTACGGCAGCTGGACATTGCCAACTTTGAGATCTTCTCCTCCAACCCCAAAGATTTCCTGGTCTCAATCAGTGACAGGTCAGCAAATCTTTTCATCTTGTGTTACACACATCACATGACACAGGCCTGGTGTCAGGGCATACATGCCAGGGAGGGACAACCAATAGGTTATTTGGGAGACCTTTATAGCTCATATGTAATTAATTGCTAATAACTGAGCAGACACACACACACAAACGGGGGAGTAAAATCACAGTCCAACTGCAAGATTTGATGATGCTTCCAGGTAAAACATTGCTAAAGTTCCTGAATCTCGTATTTTAAATGTTATGTTTCTAGCTGCAAATTTTGGGATTACACGCTCTCATATTTGTCATATTATTGCATGTTTGCACAAGATGTTTTTATTTACAATTTAACTTAAAGTGATAGTTCAGCGAATGAAAATTAGCCCATGATTTTCTCACCCTCAAGCGAAGAAAAAAATCCATATTTAAAACTTTAAAAGCTATACTAACTAACTTCCGGTAGCGTCCAATGCGCATTCACTGGAGAGTTACATAGCATACGATGTGTAGTGACGTAGTAACAAACATGGAGACACAGAGGAGGAACCAAAACACTGTCAGTCACAAATAATAAGTCTAAACCATAGATGACAGAGGATTAATAAAAAGAAAATAAATGCATAACTTGAAAGTTTTAACATTTATTAAGAAGAGAAAAGGTTAGTTTTATGATGTTTATGTCCACTAACAGCAGATCAGTGCAGCTGTAATGAACACCACTTGTGGTTTAAAAATGTATGTTAATAATTAAAAACACAAATTATTATACAAACATAGTTGTTGTTTGTTTTCAGATATCCAACCAACAGATGGCTGAAGCTTGGAACATTTCATGCACGTGATGAGCGGACAGTGCATAGTTTTCCACTTGATGAGCATTTGTTTGCTAAATACATCAAGGTTAGTGAGAATAAATAAAACCTTTAAACCTTTCAAGGGCAGAATTTTAATTTGTACTGTAGTTCCCATTCTCTCCCTTTTCTTTTTTCATATTCACTAAATGCATTAAGCTTAGCCTTCATTTTTTTCATTCAGACTTGACTTGAACTTGAGCACAGAAACTCGTGAAACATTTTGATATCAATAAAATTTGTTATGAATGTCACATTTAAAATAAAATGTGAAAATGAATGACAACATTACATTAAGAGTTATGAATACTGCATCATCTTTTTTTCACGTTAAGCATTACAACCAATCACATACATGAGCACAGGAATGTAATGGCAAATCAGAGAAGTTTAAATATCTTCATTTATTATAACCAGAGTTTCGTACAGTTCCCTTTCTGTCTCTCACTATGGTGAGATAATGATGTGGTTAATAGGGGTTTACTTTTGAAGCCTGATCAAATCTTAAATGTGAAGTCATACCCTGGGGGCTTCCTGCATCATTTTAAAGATGTTTTTCTGCCTCTGTGTACTTGGATGCAGATGATTTGTTGCTGTGTCATGAAGTTTGCATTTTTTGGATGAGTCATGTTCTCATCATCCATCAGAACATTGTGGTCGTGGCTTTGTTACGTCTTTATTCACTACAAACCAGTGCTTTAAGTGGGCCGGAACGCGCCGGTACTTAGTACCGCCACTTCTAAATCACTCAATCGCCCAGAACGTGCTTTTAGCATACGGGAACGCTCATTTGCACATCTGTTTAAATCAGAGGTTTTAATCCTTTGGCTGCGCTGCCGCTTTTCAGAGCGCTCTTCACAATGTACACTTCCTAATTCGTCCCACCGAGAGCAGAGACTACATTACCCATACACCCTTGAGTTTACAAGTTAAAAGCGCATGCGTCGCCTTTGCTGTGAGTCAGTGTCAATGTGCTCTGGAGAGGTGTGTGTTTGTGTGTGAAACGCGCAATTATAGCTGCTCGGTTAAAATGAAAATACAATGAACACTTAATATGCCCTCCTTGTTTCTGAGTAGTAAAAGAACAAGGTCAGAATCAGAGGACTCGCTGGCTGACATCCCACCAAGCCAGAATGATAGCTGCAGGTCAGACGCAAGCTTTTTCAATACCCTTTTTGTAGGTACTGTACGTGATAATCTCCGCTGTCGCGGCTGTCAGTTTGGTTCCCCTCGACGCAACTTCGGATTTCCTCAGGCGATGTGCAGAGTAAAAACATTCTTGAAATTGTAATATACATTTAGTTTCATTGCTAAACTACAAGTGCACAAAATTTCAATGAATTTGAACGAGGCGCACAGCAGTTTTACCACCCGCAAAATGGAAAACAATGGGAAAAAAATAAAGTGATGACTTTCTAGTTTCAAATGGCCAGTATTTTGTTATTCTTGAACCCATAGACATGGTCTTGGTGTCATTTTAAAGGTTTTGTTTTTAAGCTCTTTCTATCTGAACAACTAGTTTTAGCATTTAACCATGCTGAAAATTGTCTCAAGCAAATCCACAAACTTATATAAGGATTTATTATTTTTCACAAGGTCGTCTGTTGACTGCTGAATATAAAACCCCTTCAATATAGAAGTCCAGTCAGCAAAAAAATTATAAAAATAGAGTACCGGCACTTCTTTTGGGCCACTTAAAGCACTGCTACAAACGTTTAGACTCCCATGCAAGTAGCATCGCCAATCCTTTGCCCCACAGTCTTTCTGTGCTCGGTCACACGATTTTTAAGTAGGTCGTCAAACATTTTTTTAATCAAAGTTTCAAGTCATGCTGCCATGTTGCTGTAGAGATGCCTGGTTGCTATTCATGATATTGTGCTTTTGAGAATAATCGAACAGGTGAAACTACCTTTTTATTTATTTATTTGCAGGTGGAGTTGCTGTCCCATTTTGGCTCTGAACATTTCTGTCCTCTCAGTATGGTCAGGTAATTTATTAGTAGATTTATTGTCATATACAGCTTGTATGTGGTGAAATGAAACAGTAGCCGTTTTTCCATCATCGTGGCAAACCCTTCTTGTTGTGTAATTGTTTAGTGCCATGTCGATCCCACTCAGCCGGTGCGGTTATGGGTTCATTTTCTACTGCGAGTCTGATAATAGCTTTCCATTGAAGTGTAATACAAACGTGTCAGTCCTTGTTTTAATAACACAAGAGTTTACAGATGGTATGCGATAAAAATAGCAAGCGCATTATGGAGGACGATCATTTATTTTTTGTTTATAGGTCTACTTTTCACCTGACCTGTGTTTACTTTGCTCAAACAACACGCTTTACCTGATACAGAGTGAAACTTCTACCCAGACAACAGACCAGTGACCGATCCTAAGAAGTAATGTCACTACATGCATTTGGACAACTGTGCTGGGAATACCACTTTATAATCGTGCTATGCCGAACCAGGCTCAAGTGGAAACATAACTGTAACCGACCGTTCATTACTGTTCTTAAAGCGGTTTGGCCCGACAGTGGAAAAGTGCTAAATGTTTAACCAGGATGCTAATAATTAAATGTATGGTCACCCATACTCGAAATGTGACAGACATACATGTGGAGCAGTGGTCAGGTATCACTGTACCGCTCAGTGACCAGCGTGCCTTGCTCAAGGGCGCACAGTCACAACCTGCCGGCCGCGAGACTCAAGTCTGACTCTCTAGTCTTCCAGAAATTGTTGATAAAAAGGATGAATAGTTGCTGGCAACTGGTGCGACATTTCAGGAGCAATACATTATTGTTTTTAAATGGAATTACATTTGATAAAAAAAAACATGTGTGATTAAAGGCACACCATGGAACTTTTTGGCCACTAGGGGGTGCTAGACAAGTATTTTTCACGTCTAGCGCCCCTAGAGGCCACACACGCCGCAGCACTGTCGCAAAGGAAAAGAAGACAACTCTTTAGGTCACAAAGTGTGCCTTCCAGCATGTCATGTGTCATATAATATAATTTCATGGGTTTTATTTTATTTCAAACGCCAAAAGATTGCGTAGCTCACATGTTCAAGCCAGTTGGTTTTCAATGGTGGTGGCTTGGTTAAAGTTTATATTTAAAAAATATTGCCTTAAAGGGGAATCGAACCCAGATTGCCTGTGTCGTAGGTCCATGACGCTACCACGGCGCCACAGTGTCACGTAATATAAATCTCTCTCTATACTCTCTCCAGGTAGCCTCCAGTAAAATACACGTAAAAAAATAGTGTTTGGGCGTTTTCTCTTTCTGGTCTCCTCTGACAAAACCTTGGGTTTCTTTTTCTTATTTGCTGCTTCAGCCATGACAAAAACATCAGGAAAATAAATAGTTGTGCTTTCGCTTCCGAATTTGAGGAAGTGGAGGAAGTGATGTATGCCGCAAAGCAGATTTTCTAGTTTTTTGTTTTATGCTCGGGTTACTACCCGAAACCCCAAGTTTAAAAGTACGAGTAAAAGCGATATAGACCCCGTCAGGCTATGGTAGACATGTCATACAACCTATTTCAAGTCGATGTACCATCACAAGAGTCTTGAAAATATATTATGAAGGTTGAAAAACTAAAGTGTCACTTTAAAGGTTTTAATGATCATGATCTGTACTGTACTGCTTTGCTCTTCTGATTGAAAAGTACATAATGACCAAGCATGTAATCATATGGCAGATATATTGCAAGAGTTTTCACAGGTAGAGCAGATTCTCACATCAGTAGTGTCAAGAGCGCTGAACTCATGAGACTATGGGACATTTAGTCAGTTAATATCATATGATGGGTTTACTGAGGGAAAAGACCTTTATTAACTCTCTCTTTCTCTCTGTCGATTGTCTTTTATAAAGAGTTTTTGGCACTAGCATGATGGAGGAGTATGAAATGAATTCATCTGACAGACCACACTCTCGAGATGACCAGGACTATGGTAAAAGATTTTGGCTAAAACTTTACAGTAAGGTTTAATTTCCTTGCATTAGTTAACACAAATTAAGAATGACCAATACATCTACAGCATTTATTCATTTAAAAGGGTTACACATACTGTATGTAAAATCAAAAGTTGTACCTCTTAGCATTAGACATCCAGCGGCCAGCATTTTCCAATACCTGAACAACAAAATGGACAATCTTACATGCCAAAGAGATCGATGGGCTTGCTGTGTTCATCGCTGTGTCCATCCTGAGGATCTATCACACAGATCAGTGATTTTTTACAAATACTCTTTGATAAACTTCTGAGCATTCCGCCTCATGAGCACAAACTCGTCTTATCATGTTATCCTTAAATATCAGTCACCCTGATGGTCTGTTTATCATCACAGCTGAAACTTTTACTCAAACAGCATGTCTCCAATCTGACTAGAGGTCCAAACCCTCTCGACCGCTGTTACACTTCACACGAAGCAGCATACAGGTCCATACTATCAGCTCAGATCATGCCTGTATTCTGTTGCTCCCTATTTATATGCATGCGATTGCACCGTACAATGATGGACACCAGAGGCCGAGGAAAACTTTCATTGATTCTGTGGACTGGATTTGTCTTCTCGTCCTTACATCATTCATCATCTAATACAGATCATCAACACCTTTATTTCCTCTGGGCTCTGAAGAAACCTAGGATGTTCACTAAAGTCCTCATCATCTTTTGGTGGAGTTTGTCATTACTGAATCCACACTGAAAAGAAAGACTCAGTGGCACACAGTACCAGCAGCTGAGGACATCTGTACTACTTACTGCCTTTAAAAGACTAAACACATTATAAATGACCAGTCAAAGCACTCAAGACTATTCAAACATGCACAACAAGATTCAGGAATTAATCCCATAAAACATGTTTGACACACATAACAATGATAATCATAATACTGCTAACTCATATAATGTCAGCAATGTTACTTTGCAACTTTATTGTCCTGCAGTTGTTTTGTCATGCAGTTATTATTTCTTGTACATATTCATCATTTCTGAACATACAGAGCCTTCTTGAAATATTGGGACTGTAAAAACTAGGGTTGCAAAGGGGCAGAAAGTTTCCAGAAAATGTACAGAAACTTTTAATGGGAACTTAATATCTTTTCTGGCTTCAAGAAATGATCTGTGCATGTTATGGATGCATGCATGTACATGCAGGGGGTGTGGCCTCAATGGCCCTTTAGTAAGCTGTCTGCATGTGACTGATGATTCAGTTTAAATTGCACGAAATCTTATTGTTTTAAAGAAAATTATGCTGCAAGATTGTTTGTAACTACTGTAATTCAAATTCCCTGCTATTGGCGACTTTAGGCAGTTTTTTCATATTCCCATATATTCTCGTTTATTCCCATGGAAAGTTTCCAGCCTTGAAAATTCCCAGAATTTTGCAACCCTAGTAAAAACACAATTGCTTTGTTTGTTGTGGAGTGAAGACATCTGTAAAATCGTTTAAAGATAAATATACTAGTCAACATTTGAAGTGGATCAAAAACATTCATCAAATTTGTCCTAAAACAAGAACGGGTATTGGATATTGGTTTTAAGAAAACTTTTAGGAGAGATTTTGATCCACTTCAAATGTTGACTAGTGTATATAGTTTTGATAATTTGCCCTTTTAAGAAACCAATCCTCTGATTGCAGAAGCAATAGAAAGAACTGATACAACACACATGATCTGCTTTTAATGTGTGATCATTTACAAGCACCTGTCAGTCAATAGTCCCAATACTTCCCTGTTTACTTCACGTATTTCAGGAAGTTATATCTTGCCGGCATCTAAATGTATATGGGAAAAAATTGAATGGTTTTTAATCGGTTTTCTATTTTTCAATGTTTAGACGAGTCTCCAGATTTTGTGCCATTAGATGACAAATCCACCAAGAATCTGATTGGATCTGCTAAAGGTACAGTAAATGTACATCAGTGATGTCAAACTCATTTTAGCTTGAGGGCTGGATGGTAAACAACGTCACCATGTGAGGGTCATCATCCATTTTTTAAACCTTAGTGTTCTGATAATTGTGTTAATATTAACTAAACAAACTACAGTACAAAAAACTAGAAAAGCATGGCTCTGTGATCACTACATTTACATACTGATACTACACACAATAAAATATACACACAAATCTTAAGTTGAAAAGCCTCGATTTAACTTCATATGTATCTCAGCAGAATAGGGACAACATGAGGTTTTAGTGGTTTATGTTTAAATCATGGCCAACCCAGCAGAATATTGTCATTTATTAACAGTCAACTGATTATATCATTGTGTTTTCAGATGTGCTTCTAACAATGGTCAACAGTATTGCTGCTAATGTGCTCGGTGGAAATCCAGATAATAATGCAGGAGAAGGTCTGTTCCTCTCACTTTTATAAAAGAGTCCATTTGATTTTATATAAACTAATCTGATTGTCATGCAAAACGATGATGAAGTATTAATAAAGAAGTTGGGTGAATGAAACTTGACTTTTTTGTTTGTGTTCTGCAGGAAATGATTCCACTGAAGACTTGAATATGTCAGGACTATCTTTACTTACTCAACCCATCCACTCCACCTCATCCGCTGTGTATGGAACTCTTTCAAAACTTTTTTATACATTTAAAACTTGCATGCCACACACAACCTTTTAATCAGGCTGATTTTGGGCCAACAGTTGTAGTAAAGCCCCACCGACCGTCTTGTTGCTTCCACAGATTATCTTATTATCTGATATTCTCGTGGTGTGATGTGTGTTAAAAGTGACTGAATCTGCTCAGAAGAACACAGGAACAGCTTCAAACTTCAATCCTAAATATTCAGCATGTTGAAGATTAATGATTGACAAATAGAAAAAGAAAGGTCCCACACACTATCCACTTGCAAAAATAGAAAATACTTTATTACTGCAACGTTTCAATCTCTCGATCTTCTTCAGGCATCAAAAATATATACATCACTTGCGTGTATTTAAAAAGTTATCCTGACCAATCACATTGTCAAGGTCAAAGATAAACCAATCACAATGAGCAATAAAAAACATCATCATAAACTCGTCACAACCAATCACAGTGAACGGTAAAACTACATCATCATAAACTCATCACATTACAATAAATAATGGAGCTCATCCTAATAGAATCATCATATTACAATGAATAGTAGAATATATTCTCAAACTCATCATATCACAATAGATAGTAGAACACATCCTCAAAAAATAAATGAAAGGTAGAACACATCATCATTAGGGATATCTATATGAAAAGTGCCACAGGGGCTCAATAGTGTCAAATAGGCCCTGTTTATATTAGAGCATTTGCGTTTTAAAACGGCATTTTAAAATGAAAACGATCCTCGTTTATACTGGCATTTTAAAAAGAATCTTCATCCACACTATACACCACCATAAATGCATGAAACATGACCAAAAGTGTAAAATAATTTATTACTCTAATAATAGCTTAGCTTTGCGCGTTTATGCAGCCTAGGGGTGTGCGATACTGACAAAATTCATACCTGGATCCTTTGCCGGCAACTATAACAGACACTATTTTTGAACCTATAAAAATGTGTTTGGGAAAGTCTTATACTGTTCTAGCTCCCCCCTACAACATATTAATATGATTAATAGGTTAATGTTGATTTTATAACTAAACAGAAAGGTCTTTATGATTTAAAAAAAAACATTAAGTGAACAGTACTAAACGAACTTGAAGCAAAAATAAATTTCAGCAAATGCAAACTTCAATCAAACATAGTAAGAGATGAAGTATTGCTTTAGCCTACAGAAATGCTTATTGCATTAATTTTTAAAAGTGTGCAAGGTCCGTGCACGTCCTCCGCTAGCAACACAGAAATAGCTAAAAGCGCAACCGGCTAAACGAGCATTAAATATTAATGATGTTGAGTTTATTGTTTTTATTAATTTATATTCACAAAACTTATCAACAAAACATCGATTAAAATTAAGAGACAAATTATCTGAAACGAAATTCATTTTAAAGTAGCAAACAAAACTTAAATTAAACTCAAAAATAATGTCTGACCCATTACAATTCTCCCTTCATATTGGCCTTTGCAACGCCCTATATGGCGTTTAAAATTACAGTCAATCTTTAGAAATAAGCTAAAAAAATTTAAACAAAAAATAAACAACAAAAAAACAAAATTAAAAACAAACAAAACTAAAACATAAATATAAAACAGACATTATCTATAAAGATACAAGATAAAACAATCTGATATAGGGCCCTATTTTAACGATCTGAAACGCAAGTGCGAAGCGCAAAGCGCATGTGACTTTGTGGGCGGATCTTGGGCGCTGTTGCTATTTTCCCGGCGGGAGAAAGAAGTCTTGCGCCGGGCGCAAATCAATAAGGGGTTGGTCTAAAGTAGGTTCATTATTCATAGGTGTGGTTTGGGCGTAACGTCAAATAAACCAATCAGAACGCTATCCAACATTCTCTTTAAACGCAGGGGCGCAAGTTCCATTGCGGGTTGCTATTATTATGACGGATTTACCAGGCGCACGCCAGGAGCGGTTCACAGCCGAGGAGACTGGCGTTCTTGTAAGAGCAGTCAAAGACAGAGAAGTTGTTTTGTATGGGGATGGGAGAAACCCGCCCAAATCAGCGTCGGTTAAACAGGCGTGAGAGGAAATAGCCGCAATTGTCTCATCATTATTTAGATAAAATAAACGTAATACAGCCACACAACAAACTTATGAAAATATGAAGAGTTTGGTTACAAAACGCAATAAATCCATTTTGACAAATTTTGGTAAAAACGTGTTTTCTATACCAAGAAAGTGACAAGATGAAAACCACTATTTTCTGTTACAAACTTTCACATAGCATCTTTAGGTTATAAAAACATAAAAAATTCAAATCCATAACTTGATTTTCAAAGATTTATTATAAAAACTGATAATTTTTTCCACAAAATGCAATAAATCCATGACAAGTTTTTATTCAAAATGCTATAAATCTAATGAATCAATAGCCTATATAAATGTGCATTCATCTTTGCCATGTTATATTCATTTAGTTGACTAGTTGTACACACTAATTAAAAATATAAACATTAATGTTATTAATCAAAACACTTACTTTGTCATATTAAGAACCCTGTCATTGCGGTTACTTGACGTCTTCGCTTAACGTCTTTCACAGAGATCAGCTGTAAAATGTTTTTGGTCCTGCTCGATTTTCGTTGACTTTGAGTAAAATTATGGAAAGTTTTTCATAAGATCCTCTGGGGTCAATGTGTTAGCATGAGAAGCTTGATGCTGTCGGGAGAACAAGCACCCGTCTCCCGAGTGCCTCTCAGGGAAAATATTAGATGCTGATGGCTTACGTTTCTTTCCCATCACAGAAAACCATCACAGGTTTAGCGATGCAATTAAAGTATTATTTTGTTTTGTTTGTTGATCACGTAGTACAAAGTAGATGAGGAAAACCAGGACTCCGTGTACTACGCGCGTCCGCCATTGTTTGTTTACATTGCGTGACTGGTGGGCTGTAATATCAGAAATGGATTTATTGCGTTCTGTAAAAAAGGGGGAGTGGCGTTTGTCGCATTTTGGGAAAAAAGGGAGAAAAGATGACAGAATAACCCGGCGGATATTGGATTTTGCGTAAAATTAAGAATTTACTTTTAACTACTGACCTGATATAATGCTGATTTTGGCAGTAACTCATTTTTTTTCAAAAATGGCGTTTATTGCGCTTTGGAACCAAACTCTTCATATTTTAATCGTTATTTGCATGATAATTGTTTAACGCTGCCACACAAAATAAATAAAAACTATTACCACAATGCTCACCACAATGATTTCCCTTATCTCATGTATTAATATTTTTATTGTAACAATTTATGATTTAATGATTTCCCTTATCTTATATTTTTTATTATAACAATTTATGATTTGCAAAAATAACTGTTGCATCTGTGTAGATTAGATAAGCAATGCGCGTGTGCACGCTATACATTATGGTCAAGCATGCGCCCTTAAAATAGCATAATGAACCACGCGCAACGCGCCACTGACTTTAGACTAGTTTTTTTTGGTTAGTAGCGCAATTGTTTTTTGAAACTGCAAAATAGCATAAGAGATGGTTTGCGCCGGAGCACGCCTCCTTTTATGCGCTGAACCGCCCAGGGAGCGCAAGTTCATTCCCTAGTTTGCCGACGTGCGTCTGTGGAGGGAAAAACCCGCTGTGCGCCGGTGCAAAATACGAAATGATACATGCGTCACTGACAAAGTCAATTGCGCTGGGTGCAAGATAGGGCCCATAGCGTTTATAATAGCTGGTTGGTAGATGTTTACTATTTTTGGCAAAACCTCCGTTGCAAACCTCCATTTACCTGAATAAAATAATTTTTACTTTGAAAATGATGCGCTGTCACGTTAACATCAGCTGTTCATTTACATAAGACTCCGTCTACGTTCATTTACACTCAAAGCAACGTCTGAGTTCTCGAACTAAAACAGGGTCTGCAGCGTTTGCGAACGGTTTATGAGGGTCGAAAATGGTGATGTAGTGTAGATGAAAGGCGTAAACGTAGCAAAAGTAACGCGTTTTAAAGGATAAACGCATTAATGTAAACATAGCCATAGTGTCAGCAGATGAAATGTGAGCAAGCTACCACGTGCTTCGCAGTGATCCGTCTGCCCTGGCATGACCTTTTTAGGTTGGAGAGTAAGATGCCTCCCTGCCCACACGGAGTTAACAGACACTTACCAATAACAGCCTTAGGCATTCCCTCTTCCTCTAGCATGGAACAAGCTGGAAAGCATTCTTCCCCACCCTGGAGGGTGACAACATCCTACCCAAAAGGGAGGTCCTTGTTGTGGCAAATACACATCTGGACTGGACATGTCCATCGGATAATACACACAGGGAAAGCCCCATGCAATGGACCCTATCAACAGAGAGTGTACCCAGCCTCAGTGGCAGGGCAGAGGTAACTCTGCCAAAGGGAAGACACAGGGTTTACCATGAGGAAACATGGTTAGTGGAAAGACATCATGCAGGATTACATAGAGGAAAATTACTACCAGGCCTAATGGCATAACTCTTTCACCAATTTGGCCATCATAAGTGCTAGAAAAGTGTCCAGTGTTTACAATAGAGGGAACTTGGTTGGACACACATATCCACTCAGATAGGAGTAAGGTGCAAATGCAAGCTATACACCCAACGATACGCCCAGAATTATACTTAATTATGGGGAATGAGAAACAGTCTAGGAGGATTCAACTTCCTAACGCCTTCGAGGTAGAGGTCTTCTTAGGTCTAAAGAAATGTACCTGATCCAAATGACTCTAGTCACTTTTTACCCAATCCTGACGTGCATACATTTTTTTTTAAAAGACCCGACACTAGACAAACCCCAACAAAATTAGATCTGGTCTGCAGCCCACACGCACCAGTCAGGCAGAAAGAAACCCTGGTGTCCTCCTAACCAATTTGGCTCGGTGCACCATTTATTTGTCATTTGTTATTTGATGATGACACCAAGGTAACCGCTTACATTGTGTATTTAAAATTGATTCACAGGTCTGGCTCAGTAAATATTAACCTACTGCCAGCCACACAATTCAATTCGCAATGTCGCAAGTGCCCTTGGCAAACAGAGGAGAGGTTGGAAAAGGACATCTATTCAAACACATTCATTTTAAATTCCCTGATACCCAAGCCAGCTAATATTATACCAGAGCCTTGTCCGAGACACACGTGAAACTTTTAGACCCGAACCTGCTCGGGTCTCGGTTCCGACCTCGAGTTTGCGGATTTAAGTGGATCTGTGAAGACCTCTACTCTGAGGAACCTAACAATCATCAGGATTCCCATTCAAGCAGCTGTATAACTATGTAATATCTATGTAACTATATGTGGAGTTGATCATGTGTTATAAATCATTTAAAACTCATAAAAATGGCGTTATGCCATTATAATGCATTATAAATCCATTTCATAGAAATTGTTACCAACTATTTGCCAAGACCTTACTTGTACTTTCTTTGATCCAGATCACAGACTGTGGTGGTCAGTGGACTTCTGAATGAGACTACAGTAGCAACCAGCATTCCCGGAGAGACTGGAGCTCATAAGATTGAGTCCACCTTCACCGGATTACTCTCAGAAGATCCCACTGCTCAAACTCATGCTAAGGATCTTCATATCCACCCTGACTTACAGCAGATCGTCACTCTACTGCCAGATGATGATGATGGTGATGATGAATCAGATCGATCCTCAGAGGAAAATCTGAAGCGATTAAAAACAAATCAGATGAAGTGTCATGTGAATGTCTCCCTAAGCTCTTTGTCACTTCAGGAATATCTTTTACAGCGCTGCTCTTCTCAATCAATCGTTCAGAAGAGGAATACGAAACCCATCTCATCTTCACAGGCCTCTACACTATTACCACAAATAGTGCCATTTGCAATACAACCCACCACAATTTCCAATGAACAAATGTCTTCAGAAGATTTGCTTACTTATACTGAAACACCACCTGTTGCAGAAATGTTTGAGTCGAGGCTCGAATCGGGATCTCTTGAACCGAGTCTGACGTCACACTTTCTAAAACCATCTGCCGAATTCTTTAAAGTAACACATCCCATTGAACTTGAATGCCTGTCTTACAGCGATTGCCTTCCATTGAAGATCTCTCAGCAGAGGTCCAGTGAGAAACCCCTTAAAACCAGCCTATCACATTTAACTCTCAGCACTGCTCAGAAGAGTCAGAGCGATCACCAGATCACGCAGCAGTCCAACCTCGAAATTTCAACTCTTACAATTTCTTCAAACACTGTAGATCCATCACAACTGGCTTCTTCGTCTGCTCTTGTGGATCATCCAGTGCCTAAACCATCCAAAGATGAGATGGTTGCAGATGTTTTAATGACACCTTCCCAGCCCATTCATCCTATAGATGGCTCACTTGGATCACCTGAATCAAAAAGTAAGGATGTATTCGATGATGCCATGCTGGAGACCAAAGGCTATACTTCTGAAATTGATACAGAAATGCACAACTCCTCTGATGTACCGATGCATGGCTCCAATCAGAAAGAGTCAGTGTTTATGAGACTTAACAATCGCATTAAAGTCCTAGAGATGAACATGTCACTCAGCGGAAGATACTTGGAGCAGCTGAGCCAAAGGTGAGTTGCACTGCACATACACTACACTAATCATTGACACTGGAATGGGAACAGGATGACAATGCAAAGACTACCTGCTTATTCACTGAAATGCGTTTGCTCAGGGAATCTGCGATCATAAGCTTACCTTCAGTCTCTTCATGACAAGTGCAACTTAATGTGATGCTTAGAAGTTTCCAAAATACAAAGTACAGTATTGTGTAAGGAATAATTGGTGATGGGCCTTTGAATTATTTGAAAGTAATGCACACCCAAGGTGGTAATGCGATAGACACGAATAAAGCATTCAACAGTCCCAGATTATACAGTATTTGTTATGATGCTCACACTGACTTGAAGCATTGACATTATCAGTGGTACATCTGAGAAATTGTTAGTTGCATACAATAAACTGTTTCATCTGTTCAGGTACAGGAAGCAGGTGGATGAGATGCAGAGGGCTTTCAATCAAACAGTCATAAAGCTTCAGAATACTTCAAGAATCGCAGAGGAGCAGGTCAGAGAAAAAACAAACATTCGTTCAAACCTCCTTTGATTTTGAGTTTCAATCATCAGAATTGAATCAATGGCAAAATAGTGATGGTTTCAGTGGCTCTGTTCATTGAACTTTATTGACATTAAATACAAAAATGAGAGAAAATCTCTCACTAAAGTTCAATGAACAGAGCCAGTATATATATATATATATATATATATATTTGTCTGTTAATTGTCTTCTTTATTTAGGCTGGTAGAATTGTTTGTGATATTTATATTGATAACAAGAATAATGAAAATTCTATGGCATTTTAATAACATAAAAAACTCTACTGTGATACATATCAATATCATCATATAAATGAATCATATTATGATGTAAGACTTTGGTCATATCGCCCAGCCCCATTTTTCTCTGAATATAGCTTGAGTGACCGGATGGAATTCAAGCGTAGTTCAGGCAGACCTCTAGCCTGGATGCCAGCCGATCTAAGCCCCGCCCACAAGATTTTGAGAACGGGAAGATCGGTCTGGGGTTTTTGCGTTGAGGAGCTACTATGCTAGACCCAAAGCTGGTCGAACCAATCAAATTGTCAGGGCGGGCTTTATACGATGATGGACAGATGATCAACAGTAACGTAATGAACCACGTCACCAAAGAGCGCGTGTGCTGAATCTGTTTACAACGAAATGGCTGCCGCTGTAAAATTCAGCTGTGTGGATTCTGACATTGAGTCTGTTGTAAAACGATATCGACAGAGCATTGATTTAAAAAGAGGAACAGAGAAACACGATCAAGGCATTTGTTTATGTTTTTGCCGTCCTTCCTACGGGATTCAGCAAAAGTTGGTCGCAACTGAAACTGGTATCAAGGCGATGCAACTTGGCGTGCATGACGAGATGGATATAATTAGCGGTCGTTGCCAGCTTCTTTTCGGAAGCCCGGAATCGTGGTTGCTAAATAAGTGGAGGGACATGCTAGGCTCCGATATTTTCAAGCCAACGTAATTGGTATCGTCGTGGATGAAGTTCACCTAACGTACAAATGGTAAGAGATAGTCTTACTGGATGACTTAGTAAATACTTAATGTTGTGATATAAATGAAATGTTGTAAACATAGTAGGTGTTGATGTACGTTCTCTAAGAGTTAGTATAATCACAATGTTAGTGTCATTGTAGCGAAATAACTAGCAGTTCGGTCAGGCTGCAAAAGAACGTAACGTACGTCCACACACTCCGTTGCTCTGATTGGTCGTAGGTCTATCCAATTGAGTGCAGAGGCATTTTTCGGTTGAGACACGCTTCATAATTATAGCTCAATGGAGCGGTATCAGACTCTAATTCTGACTAGAATTGAGTATGACAACGTCAGGCTAGCAGACCTCTGATCGCTAACTACATCAGCTGACCCTCAACTGCTCAATCCCTCCACCTGCATTAATCAACAGTATTTAAGCCCAGTCAATCAGACGCTCTGCAGTCTGTCGCACAGACATTTGCATCCACCACCTCCCCTTCACCTCAAATATCTTAGTTTTCACAACCATCGCACCCCTTTTTAATTATTTTCACGTGTAGCATACTAAAATGTTGGTTACTGACAGGCTGGGGGATACATGCCAAAGGATGCATCTTAACGGTGCAGTATGACAACCGAGCCCCTTGATTCCTCAGCCTTTGGCCAAATTCAGATAATAATCTTTGGTATTCTTAAGTGGTCCTGACTGAAATATATTTATGTATTATTTCAAAGAGATTTAAAAAATATATTATTCTCCTACCTAGGGTTAATGTAGTTCAACTAAAAGTAATAAAAATACAACCTTGAGTTAATCTATGACCTGCAGTTGAGCTCTTTGGAACTAAAACAAGTAATGAATGACTAATGTTTGTCTTTACAGTTACAGTGGATGCTGTCGGGTAACTCCTAAAGTGCACAAAAGCTTCATTAAATCAACCTTGTGAAGTTCTTTTAAAACTTGAAAAAACAAAGAAAGTTATAAGTAAGGAATAATTGACGACTGGCTGTTGAATTATAAGAAAATAATGCACACACAAGGTGGTTATTTGCGTCGTGCCGTTACAACGGTGATGTGCATTACTTTTAAATAATTCAAAGGAGTCAATTATTCCGCTTATATCATGGTTACCACAAATAGTGCCAATTTTTAAGACATGTTAAAGCAACACTATGTAGGTTTTTTTACCTTTAAATAATGTCTCTAAAATTATTTCAGTGATAGAACAACTTTTAACTGGACAAATTGTACTGTTGCTGCAACCTGAGCAGCCTCCTAGCTGCTACAAGCACACTCTGAAAGTGGCTGTGGAGGGTAGAGCACACAGCCCCTCCCCTCCCCCTGCCTGCAGAAGAGTGTCTGATACCAGGCACTGTTGCGCTTTTCAACCACATGGGGGAGCTGTAAGTCATTTTTACATGGAAACTACATAGTGTTGCTTTAAAGGCTAAGTGTGCGGTTATTGAAAAACAATCAACACCCATGGAACATTTCTCAGCCAATCAGAATAAAGCATTCGACAGACTCGTGGTGTAAGGGCAATTTAAACGATGTTATGAGTAAAGGAGTATTTTGATTTTTAATCCCTTGATGGTGATGATGATGTGTATTTTAGGACCAGAAGCAGACCGACTCTATAGAGATATTACAGATCCAGCTGGAGAATGTGACTCGACTTCTTCTCAGTTTATCTGTCAGTGTGAGTCAGCTACAGAAGGAGGTAAATAAACAACATTTTATCACTGCAGTATTTTATACATTATAATGTTATATGTGCATGATATTCGGCTAAATCTAAATGATTCATGGCATTATTATAATATTATTGAGATCACGCTAGATTTTCAGCATGCTGCACATATGTGATATGGGTGATTCTCACGAAAACTTGGTTTTAAAAATGTCAAGCATGAAAATGTAAAAATTGCTTAAATTTACTTTTTTCCCCACCAGACATTGAAAAACATAATTTTAAAAATTTGTCCTAAATCTCATTACCAAATCAGTCAGAAAACATCAACACTGACATATTTTCAAAATGACATGACAAACCTGAAAGAACATAATTTGGAGATTCTGCACATGCATTTAAAATCAAAGTATTATGCTTCTATTAATAAAATTAACATTTAATAAGCATCTGTTGCGGTAATGATAATCAAAATGTCGTGTAAGCATTCTGACAAGACAATATTTCAAATTAACTGTAAAAAAATGATCTTACCGGGTAGCCATCTTGAAGTAACTGGTCCATGTGCTTGGTCACTCAAAATCAAACTGTATTAAAATTCTGTATGTGTGCTTAAATATGGAATAAATTTCCCGCCTAATGTATTGAGGTCATGGATCAAAAAATTATATGCGTGAATGAAAAAATAATAAGCGCAAATTTGACCTTCAAACAGAATTAAAATTAAATTGCACAAAACTGAAAAACGAATGCAAAGTTATCCAAATTGCATACAAAATGACATTTTCTTTGTTTATATTACTCCTTTATTTCTTCTCTTTATTTGTTTTGTATGCTTGTGCTGTTTTTTCTCTTGCTCTTATTTCCACACTCTGCACTTGCTTTTCCAAAAGTTGCAGTTAGAGTTTCATGCAAATCAGGGCGGACTTAAGCGTCACCATTGGTCCGCTAGTTTTAGATTGACAGCTCCTTTAGCCAATCAGTTGAAGGGGAAGTTGACGTCACTCCAGTGCGACTCCCGGCTGCATAGTCGTGCAGGAGAGGATGGATAACCGTCAGCTGGCAAATATTAGACAATTAAATATCATTAAACAAAATATTGTTAGTGTTTGACAGAAATACACTTATGTCTGTTGTGAGTACTCTTTGTCAGTTCTTTAAGATAATGTGTCATCCAAGTAAATGAAAGTCCGTTAAAGTCCGTTTAGGTTTAGGCAGTGGAGTGAGTCTTTGCAGTTTAAGGCTAAAATGAATTACATACATTGGCTTTACACATTCTATGCTCAGTACACTATAATGATAAAGTGATAATAGTTAAGTTATGTGCAAACTTAAACTGTTCTCAAAAAGTGTTGCGGAGGATCAGAACATCAGGCATGGACACATCATTTTCCTAATTTTTCTTCATTATTAATATACATGAATATTCAGTAAATATTTTTTCTGTCATGTAAAGTAGTCTAGCAAAACATCCATTTATTTTTTTTCTTAATATTTTTGTGTTAATTTGATTAAATTACAACATAACGCATGTTCAAACACAGCCGGACACATTGCGGTAATGAGAATTTCAGCAGAAAATGAGATAAAATTTACAATTATAAATTCTTATGTTGAAATCACACATTGTGCAAGGTAGAACACAGTATTGTGTTAATTCTGATGCTTTTTAATGTTACTATATTACACATTTTAAAGCTAAAATCATTAGTGCCGTGGTGTTTCAATGGTTTCGTGAGAATCACCCATATAACAACACACGCTAAGACATTGTGTTTATATCCATACATTATTTATAGCAATGTGCTTGCCCTGTTATTGTTGTTTTTAAAGCTGTATTGAACAAAAATGCTATTATTTCCTACATGTTAGATTTTCTGACAAAATTACACTGTGACGACTGTGATCGATTTTCTGTAGGTCTTGACATAATATGAATTTTTTTATATGAAAAGTTCACCAAACTTGAAGTTTATAAATGCAAAACTTGTTGGCATGAGCTTGCATTTTCAATCTCCAGCAGCATTCAGATCTGTATGAATAGAAATCAATGGGATAAAGCGTGTAGTGTGAGCGCACAATTTGATGCTCTACTGATTTGATGTGATTTTCAGGTTTCTGACAGGCAGAGCTACATGGTGCTGTGTCTGGTACTTTGTGTTGTCCTTGGCTTGCTGATTTGTTGTAACCATCATCAGATATTGGGTGATTCTCCTTTAGCCGACTCGGACACATCTTTATACCCTGAGAGGTAAAGATGCATTAACACAGCTCATGTGAAAACTCTGTAAGATACAAAGATGATGAAGAACATCAGACAGAAGATACATTTATAATGAAATGAGACTGATCTGCTTTTTTAGATATTTCAATCAATATCATTTAGTTCTATTTATAAGCTTGTCTTTTTCACTAGACTTTTGTCATTTGGGGACATTTGGAGCATGCAGTGTATAAGAGAGATTTTGTTTGTTTGTTTGATACTGCCTGTGACAAACATGTTGTTGTTTTGCAGAGATCTGGTGGATTATTATAATGATGTATTTGTAAGACGAAGAGCCTCTGATCCACTTTCACGATCCTCATTCCAGATGAAAACAGGTGAAAGCAGTCTTTTAAATCACAGGGTTTCTGACATGTATTTCTTTTCATATGGAAGCACATACAGTTGTCTTCTGCAACAGGTGTTTATCCGTCCCATTGAAAACATGAATGTTCATCCTTTTGCCAACAGAGTCTAATTAAAATCAAACATCAGCGATAAAATTGAAGAGCAGACTTTCAGCTTTGAAAAGAAATAGAATGCAAAACTTTTAGGAATTGCATTCCAGTTTTTTTTATTCCACCAACCGTGCCGCACAAGCCCTGAAAATTGAAGCCAAAACGTCTCGATCGCCCCCCAGTGACTGGTCCCAGTATAGGTCATAAACCCCACCTCCCCATGTTATTCAATGGGACTTAGGGGTGTGACGAGACACTTAATCCACGAGACGAGACGAGACACGAGATTGGGTTCACGAGAACGAGACGAGACGATATTTTTACACTCGAAACCCTCAATGATAAAATAAATGAATAAGAAACTGAAATCATGTTATTTTTAAATGTTTTAACTAATCAAGGACTGGCCCTAACAATTATTTTACTAACTGATAATGACGTAATTTGTTATTTTTGGGTAATAAAAATAGACCCAAGTGAGTAGTAGCCTTTAAAATTACATAATAACGAAGATGTAATAATAATTGGTTCAAATAAAGTATTAAAACCAAGTTACATTAAACAACATTACATTAACAAACACATTACATTTGTGGTCTATAAATAAAAAGCAGTATGTATATATTATAACAAATGCCTGCAGGGGGAGATAGTTGACTCGTCTCGCGGACGCTATCTTTATACTTTCACTTTAGACGGAGAGAAACGCTTATTTTTTAGCCAAACAGTTTAAATCCATTTGAATATTTAATATACGTCCATTTCTTTATAATAGAAATGAACATGCAGACATTAAATCATGTAAACTCTGTGATGGTTTAATCTGCTGAGACTTCACATCTGACACTGATCACCAGACAAACACAATACGTCTCAGACTTTATACGAGCTCCCAAACGAACATTATTGGAAACCCAAACAAAAAAGCAAATGCAGTAAAAGACAGAATATAATGCATGCACTGTAAGAGGCTAATTACACCAACCACGCTTTAAACGCTTGGAAACGCAAGGCGCGACGCACTGCCTTTTTTAAAAAAAGAGCAGTGCGAGTCGACGCGGCTTTTAATATTGCTAGGCAACCACCTAGTCAGCTGTCTTGTCAATCAAATATTGAAGCGTGCGCTCTTTTGCTGTTAACTGTCATATTAGCAGAAACTTTAAAAAGATGACGCTTGCTCTGACCTTGGTTGAGGGTGAGAGGTGCACAAACACGCAGGAGAGAGTGAGCGAGTGGAGTCTGGTTCTTCAAAGCAACTGTAAACTTCCTCATTCGAGTGGACAATGGAAAGACGCGAATGACTTCGGGCGCTTCTCCGCTCTCAGCGTTCCTTCAAAGGCGCGTGCTGCGGCCGCCGGCAAAAACAGCATGGCGCTCAGCGCGCATAAACAGCGGGCAAACGCTCCATGCCCATAGAATATCATTTAAAAAAGGCGCCTGCAACTGCCATAAACGCTTTTGGTGTAACTGGCCCCTAAAATGGTCAAACAGTAAGCTGCATCCTCCGGAGGTCGCATATGCAGGCTGCATACGTCATTAAGGTTTATTTCAGATCATTAACTGAGCATTACATTCGGAAGTCGTGAGCATATTACAACAATTTGCGATTAACTAAATTATTAGTAAACTTTATAATTGTTAGTAGTCTCTAATAAGACAGTCTTTATGAAGTAAATGCAGTTTAAAAATGCGACCTCCGAAGGATGCAGTCTTTTATTTGAGAAACGGCCAGAATTTCACCTACACAATAAATCTCGCGAGACACACTTAATCTCGCGATACACATTTAATCTCGTGAGATCTCGTCGCACGAGATCTCGTCACACCCCTAATGGGACTTGAGACAAAAAAATGTATTACACTTCAATTATCTTTTTTGCAAAGCTTTCTGTAGTTTTATCACGCTGATGTAAATTCAAATGTTTGTTTTTAAAATAAGTTTGTGTTTAGTTAGTTCCCTTTCAGTCGGTCACTACGACGTCACGTCGTGACCGACGAATTGGAAACTCGGTTATGGCGCTTTTCCATTGCATAGTACCCCACGGTTTGGTTTAGTTTGGGTCGGGTCAGCTTACTTTTGGGAGCTTTTCCATTGGGTGCAGTACGTAGTACCCGATACTTTTTTGTACCACCTCGGTTGGGGTTCCAAGCGACCCGAGCTGATACCAAACGTGACGCGAAAACACTGTAGATCACGGATTGGTCTGAGAGAATCGTCATCAGCGTCATCGCTATAATGTAAAAGATTACCTTTACCTCAATGCTATGTCTCGAGCAAACATGTTGTCATCTGCTCTGCTATAAGTTCCCGAACTCCCATTTAGCGATGAAAAACATCCACAGGTTGAGAATCAGTGACACCATAACAGTTTTTTCCAGACTTGCAGTTTGTGGCGGAACATTTGCGACGAGCACGTCAGTATTATATATGCTTAAATGCAACCATGCCGTGGGTGTTTGTACAGAAACTGTCATGTGAGACAGAGGTATAGTGATAAACGCGATGTGCAAACATCTATTTGTGTTGGTCAATTTTAATTTTGTGGCGGACTGAGAAATAAATAACTGTATGGGAATATACAATGACGCTCTCACTTGTATGATGTCACAGCAGGCAGCGCAAATATAACGACACGCCTATAATCCCTCCCACTGCGAAGTGATACTAAACTCGATGGAAAAGCTAACCACGCCAAAGTGAGGTGAGCTGACTCGGCCCAGGCTGGGCTAAACCGTGGGGTGCTCTGCAGTGGAAAAGCGCCATTAGGGACCAATCTGCTTCGTATACTACTAAAACGCCAATTAACTTGGCATTGAGATATTTGCATAATGCTGGCGCCGCCCCGCCAGGTGCATATATAAGCTGCAGGTGCAAATATGGAAATTAGCTTTTTCGCTTCGAAAGCCGGCAGTATCTGCTGAGAAGCTACTCTCTGTTCTGGTGGGAAACGATTGCTGAAGTTAGTTGGACAAGCAGTACCACAGCGGACGCCGCAGTTTTTCCACTACTCTGCATCTTTTTTGTTTTGAGTTTTAGTGAGTGCGTTGCTGATCCCTGTGCGCATCATCAACTGAGCATCTAGAGTGAATTTCCCTAAAAGAGTGATCCGGAGAGCTTTGTGCCTTGTTAAAGGCAGCCACTCTCTCGTATATCCGGAGATCAGCGTCCTTTTCAGGATGGCTTTTCGTCCGTGTGTTCTTGGATGCGGCAAGTACATGGGTCTAAAGGACGGTCACGAGCGCTGTCTTTCATGCTTGGGCATCGAGCATGCGGAGGCTGCGTTCGCTGGGGGTGCATGTTCTCACTGCGAGGAGATGTCCCTTCTGGATTTACGCAGGCGGTTGTCGTTTCTACGGGAACAGCGTCCGCGTCCAGTGAGTTCTGACCGCCGCCACGGAGCGGCCGCGAAGCTCTCTAAGGACGATCTGCGTCTAACTGTGCTGAGCTGGTCGGGGAATTCGTCCTCCGGCTCTCAGCCTTCCCGTCCTCAGCCGGTAGAGGGGCCTATGGAGACTGCAGCATCATGTTCTACGAGCGCTGTAGAATCTGTTGTGCCTCCCTCTGGACCCGCTTCGACCGCAACACCCGAGGGTGGAGCCCCTCTTTCCGAAGCTGACTACAACGTTCTTCCTCCCTCTGGTCGGGTCGTGACGCCGGAGTTTGACCCGGAGATTGTGGCTGTGCTCTCTCGAGCGGCGGAGACTGTAGGGTTAGAGTGGGTTAACCCCCCTCAGCCCGAACCGTCCCGCCTGGATGATTGGTTCTTCGGAGCTGCCTGGGCTTCACAGCCCTCTCCACCAGTACCTTTCTTCCCCGAGGTGCACGAGGAGCTGTCACGGACTTGGAAGTCGCCGTACTCTACCCGGTTACGGACGATTCAACCCTCCCCCCTCACCTCCCTCACCAACGGAGCCGCTAAGGGTTACACGGGGATCCCCCCTGTGGAGCGGGGTGTCGCGATCCAGCTGTGTCTGACCACCGCTGCCTCCTGGAAGGACCGCCCAACCCTTCCCTCTCGGGCTTGTAGACAGTCGTCTGGTTTAACAGGCGCTGCCCATCAGGCTTGTGGAGAGGCGGCTTCGACTCTGCATGCAATGGCTTTGCTGCAGGTCCATCAAGCGAAAGCCTTACTAGATCTGCATAAGGGAGGACACGACTCACCCGTCTTCTCGGAGCTCCGGGCTGCCACTGATTTGGCTCTCCGCGCAACGAAGGTGAAGGCGCAGGCGATTGGTCGTGCGATGTCTACACTCATGGTCCAAGAATGCCACCTATGGTTATGTCTGGCTGACATGACGGAAGCGGACAAGAACAAGTTCCTGGACGCTCCAGTGTCACAGACTGGCCTATTCGGCGAGTCGGTGGAGTCTTTTGCTCAGCAATTCACCGCCGCTCAAAAGCAGACTGAAGTGATCTCCAAGATCATGCCCCGGCGCAAGAGGCCTGCCTCTCGTCCACCAGCACCGGCTGCCCAGTCTGCTCCTCACCGAGGGCGCCCTGCGGCGGCTGCCTCTGCACCCCCCCTAGGATGTCATCCAGGCAACGGAGGGGGAACAGCCATTGACAGCCCGCCCCGCCCACTCGGCCCGCTTCCCGTGGTGGCAAACGGGGATCTAAGCGGCCCTGAGACGGGTGACCTGGGATCGGATGGGATCAGTCTTTGGGAGACGGTGAACGCACCGCTCCTTCCCCCGGAGGAGGGCCGGGTGGAAAATATTTGGTTTCATTTTGTTTCCATTCCGCCGACTTCTCAGCCGGCACCCACAAAACCACAAAAAGAGTGCATTCCTATTTCTTCTCCAGGTCTTCAGAGGATCGAGAGAGCCGTGAGCGGGCATTCATCTGCTCATCCTCCCTCTCCTCCATCGCCAGCGGGTGTCCTGAGGAGTCTGAGCTCTCCACTGTGGAGACCGGACCACCAGCACCCTCAGCGGTCTCAGGTCAATGTCACAACACACACACACTGTAGTTGCGTGCGCTCCTACGGCGTGCGCACCGGCAGTCTCACCTGTTCTGCCCCACCCCGAGCTCTCCGGTTGTGCCGTTAATTCCCCTCGCACGGTCTCTGGAAGCTTACCAGCCCGTCCCGTTGGTTATTACGCACGATCCGCCTCGGCTACGAAATTCAATTCAACCGGCACACACCCAAATTTTCGGGCATTCGTTTCACTACAGTGAAAGCGTCCGATGCACATGTACTGCGTGCAGAACTCGATGTCCTCCTGGCGAAGGACGCGATCGAGCAGGTCCCTCCAGCCGAGATGAGCTCAGGGTTTTAAAGCCCGTATTTCATAGTTCCAAAAAAGGGCGGTGGGTTTCGACCGATCTTGGATTTGTGCGTTCTGAACCGATCTCTCCAAAAACGACCCTTCAGAATGTTAACACCGAAACTGATATTTCAGTCAATACGCCCCCAAGATTGGTTTGCAGCAATAGATCTGAAAGACGCGTACTTTCATGTGTCCATTCTCCCTCGCCACAGACCATTTCTGCGCTTTGCGTTCAAGGGGCGGGCATACCAATACAAAGTACTTCCATTCGGGCTGTCTCTCTCTCCTCGTGTATTCACGAAAGTAGTGGAAGCGGCGTTAAAGCCCCTGAGAGAGAGCATATTGGCTTACCTCGACGGTTGGCTTATAATAGCACATTCTTGGCGGACGCTTTGCGAGCACAGAGACTTAACACTTTGGCATCTCGCCCGTCTGGGTCTTCGGGTCTTTGCCCCACGCAGAGAATTTATTTTCTTGGGATGGAACTGGACTCGATCCATTTATCGGCACGTTTAACAGAAGCGCACGTCCAGTCAATTCTGACTTGCCTCGGTTCTTTCCGAGGGAAGAACGCGGTCCTTCTGAAACAATTTCAGAAGCTCCTGGACATATGGCAGCAGCCGCGGCTGTGACACCGCTCGGGCTGCTCCATATGAGACCGCTTCAGCGTTGGCTTTACGATCGAGTCCCGAGGAAAGCGTGGCGCACCGTGTAACCATAACACCTGCGTGTCGTCTAACATTAACCCCGTGGTCAGACCCTGCGTTTCTGAGAGCAGGGGTTTCCATGAAACAGATATCTTGGCATGCTGTTGTACACACAGATGCATCCAACACAGGGTGGGGAGCCACGTACAACGGGCTTGCAGCCTCGGGGGTGTGGACAGCACCCCAGCTGCACTGGCATATCAATTGCCGCGAATTGTGGGCTGTATATCTGGGACTCGTACGCTTCGCTACGGAGCTGCGAGGAAAGGATGTACTAGTACGCACCGACAACACTGCGACCGTTGCGTATATCAACCGTCAAGGCGGTTTGCGCTCTCGTCACATCTCGCATCTTGCCCGTCATCTCCTCCTTTGGAGTCAGAAGCATCTGAGGTCCCTTCGTGCCATTCACATTCCGGGTTCGCTCAATACAGCGGCAGACGCGCTTTCCCGAGCTGCGCGCCCCGGAGAATGGCGACTCCACCCCCAGACGCTCCAGCTAATTTGGAAGAAGTTCGGTCGTGCGCAGATAGATCTATTTGCGTCACCGGACAATACCCACTGTCGCCTGTTTTATTCACTAACCGAGGGCAGCCTCGGCGTGGATGCGTTGGCACACAGCTGTCCGCGGGGGATGCGCAAATACGCATTTCCACCAGTGAGTTTAATCGCACAGACACTGTGCAAAGTCAGGCAGGACGAGGAGAGCCTTCTACTGGTCGCACCTTACTGGACGACCAGGAATTGGTTCCCAGAACTGATGCTCCTCGCGACAGCCCCTCCCTGGCGGATTCCCCTGAGGAAGGACATTCTTTCTCAAGGAGGGGGCACATTATGGCACCCGCGCCCCGACCTGTGGGATCTCCACGTATGGTCGTTGAGCGCACTCAAGGTTTAGGTGATTTATCGCAAGCGGTATCTAACACCATGGCCGCGGCTCGAGCTCTGTCCACAAGACGGGCTTACGCGCTTAAATGGAACCTTTTCGTTGATTGGTGCTCTTCGCAACGCGAGGACCCCCGAGAATGCCCCATTAATATCGTGCTTACATACCTTCAACACCGGTTAGATGGTAGGCTGTCACCCTCCACCATTAAAGTTGATATCACTGCTATTTCTGCTCATCACTCACTTATTAACGGCAGATCAGTCGGCCAGCACGATTTAGTTATTAGGTTTTTAAGAGGTGCTCGTAGGCTAAACCCCTCGTGCCCTCCCTCTATTCCTCCTTGGGACCTGTCCATGGTGCTGAAAGCCCTGCAGGGACACCCATTCGAGCCTTTGCAGTTTGTGAGTCTGAAGTTTTTATCTATGAAAACTCTGACCCTGCTCCAGGGGTGCAAACTTGTCACCTTTCGGCGAAATTCGCCGTTTTTGATCCAAAATAGGCCATTCTTGTGATTCGTCTAGATCCGATTAGTTTTTGAAAATGAGTGGTGAGGGGGTCTCCGACAGAGTAATGAAATTATGAAAATCATGTCCAGCTATTGTGGTAACGTTGTTAAATCACTAGCCAGTTTGGCCGGTTATGTTTTACAATTTATAGCCAACTCATTTGCTGCCGAGGTTTAAGCAGTCTGCACACACTTAACTCGTAGTATTTTCTCATTTGAGGTTACGCGCCCACGTCACGTTGCTGTGCGCGTGGTCATAAAGCTTAACATTTGTTCACGCGCCGTGTATCCGCTTCTCAGTAAGCTTGTGAGTATTTTGCCGTTGTATTAGCCTTAAATGCATACACGCGTCAAAATTCCCATCTTTTGCAAGTATCCTCATAAACACGAACATTTAGGTCTTAAGAGAATGTAAACAACTAAAACAGAAAACGCATGTGTTAACAGTATATTAGATCCAGACTTCAGTCTAAAAGGGGAAGTTACCTAGTTTTACTCCTGTTTGTCACTCTTGTTAATCAGACAGCATTGAGAGAAAATCTCTCACTGCTCTTAACTAAATCACTTTCCTACCTTTAATAAGATTTGTACGTTGAATTGTACACAAGTTTGATTCGAGTTGCTTGTTCAGGGTTTATATTCATATACTGTATTATTAGAGCTTTGACTGTGATCAGAACAAACCCTGAATTATGTTTATGTGTACTACTAAATAATAATAAAAATACAAATTTCTGTAACACTGTTGAGTTGTGCTTCACTGCTGATGCAGCTTGCGATGCATTCGGAAGTAAATGATGATGGAGATTAATCTTAAAGTATATTTATTAACTTGCTGCTGTTGACACATCATTCTCACGGTCAGACCAGCTCTACATACATGCAGAGATGAACACACACACACTGATCTACCGTAACCCACAGGGGACAAACATTAACGCAAACACGTTTTACATAGCTTACACTTTGGTGCCCTCTTGTGACCACTCACATGCACAACACAGAACAACTGAGGACATTATAAACATGTTTAACAAACACTTTACAAAAAGGTTCTATTTGTTCACATTAGTAAATGCATTATGAACAAAAAATGAACATTATATTGTATATAAGCATTCATTAATTCTTGTTTATGTAATTACAGTAATTGATGTTAATAATTGATGTTGCATTAACTATGCTAACAGGTTCAAATTTGATTTAAATTAAAATGCTAAAATCATATTTATATATATATATATATATATATATATATATATATATATATATATATATATATATATATATATATATATATATATATATATATATATATATATATATATATCGACATATATATGAGCGCTTGTGTCTTTGTCACCTTTTTACCCCTGATGAGTTTGCACCCCTGCTGCTCGCATTGGCATCTGTTAAGAGGGTAGGTGACCTTCATGCATTCTCCATTGACGATTCGTGCCTTCAGTTTGGTCCTGATGTCTTGAGCGTAACACTCAGACCCAGGCCAGGCTACGTGCCCAAAGTTTCCACCACTCCCTTCAGAGATCAGGTGGTGAGCTTGCAAGCGCTGCCCCCGGAGGAGGCAGACCCAACAATGCCTTTATGTCCCGTACGAGCTTTACGCCTCTACGTGGATCGCACACAAAGCCTCAGGACTTCAGATCAGCTCTTTGTTTGTTACAGTGGTCAGCAGAGAGGGAAAGCTGTCACTAAGCAGAGGATGTCTCATTGGATAGTTGATACTATCGCCCTTGCTTATAATCTGCAGGGCATTCCTTGTCCATTTAAATTGAGAGCTCACTCTACTAGAAGTGTTGCCTCATCTTGGGCACTCGCTCGTGGTTCCTCGCTAACAGACATCTGCAGAGCTGCTGGTTGGACGACACCTAATACGTTCATTAGATTTTACAGTGTTCGTGTCGAGCCTGTCTCCTCTCGTGTCCTTTCCTCGTTAGGGGAAGCATCCGCTGCCAGCCTCTCACTAGCTCACTAGCTGCATCGCGAACCTGTGTTTGGCTCGGGCATCCACATTGCGTCCCACCGGGTTCCTCTGTGAGGATTTTTCCGTGGGGTTAATCCTACTAGCCCACGTTTCCCTCAGCAGAGCACTGCTTTTCATACACAGCCACGGCTGTCATTTATACCTCAACTACATTTGACTTTCGCCCACCAATAGCCCTTGGCTTCCGCAGCGTTCCTATACCGCTCAGATAGGGCGCTTCCCAGTCGCTGGCACTACTGTGGGGTTAAAGGAACATCTAGTGCCCGGCCTTCTGCCTTAAAACCTAATTCTCCTTATCCTTAAGTGGAACCGGAGGGCTTTACGCAGACACTGGAAGAGGTCAGCCCTCAGTGGCGCTTTTGTAGGGATTCCCAATTCGACGTGACGTCGTAGTGACCGACTGAAAGGGAACGTCTCGGTTACGTATGTAACCCACGTTCCCTGAAGGAAGGGAACGGAGACGTCACGTCCCGTCGCCACAGGGCTGCTCCCTGCTGTTTATCGGCCGGTCACACTTTCCGGCTTTCTCAGCGAAATGAAGCTAATTTCCATATATGCTATAAAAACGGTGATATCGTGTGATATGCGTATTCTGCGAGGGCGGGGCAGGACTGGCCACGAAATCGCTACTGCCCAGACTCAAGACCCAAGATGTCAGCGCCATATCGGGACACCAATGGAAGAGTGCGAACAGGCGTCATCCATCTTTTTTACAGTCTATGTATTCCACATTACCCCTCATATTCACTTGGATAAATCATAAAGAATAGATGCTCTTTTTCATATTTTGTTGAGAATCCTTTAAAGACAATGACTGAAAAGCCTTGGACATCACCAAAGACTGTGTTTCCTGCTTTGTGACACTATGCAGGACTTTATTGCTTGCTGTATTTAGTAGTTGTTGTTTGTTTGTTTGTTTGTGTGTCTCTCACACTTTAAGCCCATATTTATTCTGTAACTGTAATTTGAATAAGAATTGTTCAAATACATATTATGGACCTAAAATGATTGCACAAACCTCTCGAAATCGGTTTTTCAATTGAAAATAGACTCCGGTGAGATCAGATCATTACGTCACTCACTGTTGTTGTTATTGTTTCTGCAGGTGCTGAAGAAATGAACAGTCCTGAACAGTGTCTACATTCTCAACTTAGTAAAAAGGTATGAAGTTTATGATGCTTTATTGTAACACTCAGGGCCTAAAATGAACACTTGCCAAGCACCAAATGTGAGTAAAAATCATCACTGGCGAGTATATGAAACAGTGTGAAACGCCAGTTGGTCGGTGACGTTTGTATTAATTCTAGACGCAGCGCTGCACTGACCAATCAGTGATGATGACATTGATGTATAGGGAGAACAGTGCTGATGAATGACTCTCCAGATACTTCAGCATCATAATCTGATCATGCAGCGCCGTAGAAAGACAAACTCCACCAAAACACAAATATTACAAACTCATGAAAGTGATTGGCATTTTACTGTAGAAAAATGAGAGAGAGGGCTTGTATGTGAATACAGACACGTCAGGAGGATGAGGTGAAATAAAAGAGAGTGACTGCAAGGCAGATATCAACCTAGCTAGCATGAATTTACAACAAAAAATATATTTTATAAAAGCATTTATTAATCTTTATTATTGTTAGGTAATAAATGTTAGTGATATAAGTGTAAGGCGATCATTGTCTGTACTTCAACTAGTTTAGGTTAATGTTAATTACCATGTACTAAGAAGTATTATTTATTGTCACTTTGAAACAATTACCAATAAAATTTAATTTAATTGAATTAAAGTAGGTTTACATTAACAGAAGCAGGGGAAAACACAGAAAAATTAACAGACAACATAAGTAGACAACAAAATACAGCGGCTATGAATAAACTTTATGTGTTTAATAATGTATTAATAATGTCTCGTATAGAAGAGGGTGCTAAGTTAAGGCAATGTCAGCTGACTCTCCGGGTTTGAAAACCCCCCTAGGAGAAAAACCTCCAGACTTTTTAGCCAGGAGGGAAAAACGTCCTAGGAGGAAAAAAAAACCCATGGGAGATATATGGTAAATGGACTGCATTTATATAGTGCTTTCATAGACCCATGGCCATCCAAAGCGCTTCACATATATTGCCTCACATTCACCCATTCACTCACTCATTCATACACCAACGGTGGTGTCAGCCATGCAAGGTGCCATCCAGCTCGTCGCAGCTGGGTTAGGTGTCTTGCTCAAGGACACTTCGACACTTGGTCAGGTGGAGCTGGAGATTGAACCACCAAAATTCCAATTTGTAGACAACCATCATGAACCACTGAACCACTGCCATATATACATATATATTTAAAGAAGATTTAACGGGTTCCGCCGGTGGTCGTTGGTCAGGCATCGGCTGGGCATCACGTTAAAGGACAACCAGAAGATCAGTGGTGTGTTAACCTTCACGGCAGCTGGAACTGGGTCTGTTTGTCTCAATGTCCTCTGGGATTGAGGACGAGATGTAGAGAGAAACAAAATCCTATTAGCGTAGGGCCGTTCGCATGTAATGCAAGTTTAGGTTAACCAATGTAGCTAACTTATGTTCCCCTCCGGTGAGACACAAATGCAAAGTTCCTCAAAACGTCTGTATAAAGCCCATCATGTCAAAATATCACGGCATGTGAATTTTGTGCATCACCCGTCGTTGAAGGGGTTTATGATAAAATGGACGCTCGAGTTACTAGATACTCTCGAAAACTAAAAATCCACTGCCCAGTGCAAAATTAATCAGCATGCAAAATAATAAAGTTAACCTCCTTTTAACAAATTTAAGTGGATTAAACATAATAAAATTACGTTGAATTTACTCAATAATGTGTTTATTTAGAATTACTTAAAATTATTATAATCTTAACAACAAAAATTAGAAGATTTTACTCCAATTTTTTTAACATTATTTTAACTCACAATTTGATTAAACAAAAAACAAGAACACAATTCTAAGCAATACAGTTTATTTATTTTATTAAATCTACTAAGGCACATACCGTAATATTTTTTATAGTGTTGTTTAATGGTAGAAAGGAAATTCTGTAAAATAAAAACAATACAGACTATTATATTTTCTAGCACAAGCATTTCTTACCGTTTTGGAATCCATTCAGCTGATCTCCGGGTCTGGCGCTAGCACTTTTAGCATAGCTTAGCATTATCCATTTAATCTGATTAGATCATGGGTCTTCAACCGGGGGTCAGGAACTGCAGGGGGTCCGCCAAATGATGTTTAACCTCAAGCTATTTTTTGCTAAAAACTTACAATTTATGTACAAAACGTTACATGTCTCCTTTAAGTTGTGCACGTGTGTGGCCACATAGGCTTGAAGGCTTAGTTTAGCCAGCGGACTAATAAAATAATAATATCTGAAGATTATAAATGTCCACATCATAAAACAGGTCAATCTTATAGGCATGTGTGTCTTTCTTTCAGAATGTTATTTTAGAATCAGTGCGACATGATATCTCATCTATAGGCTATTTATGAACTTGGACGGTTTGTTTCACACTGTTCAGATTTAAAGTGCTAATTCAGGCAAATGACACCACATCGCGTTTGCATTATAAACTGTGACAAAACTATCGATCGTATTTAAGAATGAATGAAATGCGCGCTGTGATGTTGTTTTGTGCAAGATTCATATTCAGGTTGAAATCCGCCTCTCAAAAGTTGCCTCAAAGAGATGCGCTCGGACTCGTTGCATGTTGTTCTCCTGAGTCTGATTTGTGCATGTTTTGATTATCACTCTGAATCTGACCTCTATTAAAAGTCCTTTAAAAAGAAATTACATTATTTCAGCTTTTTGCTCAAAATTTGGTATTTTTGAAGAAACTTACTCATGTTTGACAGGTCATAAAAAGGGAACAAATGAAGATAGGATGAAAGATTTTTTGTTTTGTTTAAAAGCAGAGGCTCTGTTCTTTCATTTGATATATTGTATGTTTATATATTTAAAGAAGAACATTTTCTGGAAGGCAGTAAACTTTAAACTAAAAATCAAAAAATCTGGCCGACAACTTTAAAAAAAACACTGGTAGGGAAAGAGTTAAAGTAATATAAATATATGGACTTTTACATCTATATTTATATTCTGCAAAAATGTGTTTGTTTTAATTGCAAGAATTAAAAAACTGACTTTTGCTCTGTTATGTCTTGCAGAAGAAACAATTGAAGTTCAAAAAGAGTTCAGAGCACCCAACATCATCTGTACTCAACAGCACTCCAGCATTAGCTCATGGGATTTCTCAGTGCACTGTCGGCTCTCAGGGTTTGAGTGTTGATTGTGGTCCTCTTCTGGTCACCAGAGATGTGATGTCAGACGTGAGTTCTGAGGGTTCCTCAAAGTCTGATCAGAATCTGTTCTGCGGTTTATCCACCTGTGTCAGTCTCTGTGAGGCTTTGCCTGCACCAACATGCTGGACAGAAAAGAAAACCCACAATCAGGGTGACACGAGAACCTCAGCAGAACATCTGCATCAGATTCCACAATGCACTGCTCCACTGCCTGGATTAGGATCTACATTAAACCTACACTAAAACTGACCTCGAGTCTTTAACACCTGAATATTTCTGTCGTTTTCAGATCTGCCTTCACTGTTTGCTTACTTCAAGCTATGCAGTTTACATTTTTTTAGGGTACCACTAGACTTGAGAAAATCACAAATAAAACAATACAGTTGCTATTTCTACTGTCATCATATGTAAAGCATATTCTTTGGAAAAAAAAGTTTTTTTAACAATTTGTTTAACAATGTTCATGCCCTACAATGAAAGCATAAGCCAGGTGATGTCTGTCTGTCTGTCTCTATTTTTTATTTACTAATGTGGCATACTGAGTCACGGGCGGTTTTTAGTGACACATACCAGTAACTTAAATTTGTTTAAACATTGACCGGCTCACCTCATGATGCCTGGCTGTCTTCATCACCGAGTCATCACAGTCCAAGTTTACAGCTGAAACATAAATACATTACAAAAAATCCATGCATATGTTCACACAAAATATGTGAATTCTTTTAAAGAGCACTTCCTTAAAACTTGACATTAAGAGCTCTAGACAATACAAACCTTAACAAGACCATGACCAGAACCCACATATTCAATGAGGTGTGGGAGACAGAGAGACTGCCCAGCGACTGGACCAGAAGAGTCATCTTGCCCTTTTGGAAACGTAAGGGGGACAGGCTAGTCTGCGGCAACCACAGAGGAATTACCCTTCTCTCCATCGCCGGCAAGCTCTTTACCAGGATCTTGCTTACTCGTGCTCTCCCAGCCATTAGAAGCAGCTGCTCTCCCCAGCGGGCCGGCTTCATGCCTAATCACTCTACAATAGACCAAATCTCCGCCGTTCGCTTGCTAATAGAGAAGACCTATGAATTCCGTAAAGATTGTCATCTTGACATTGTTCATAGATCTGAAGGCTGCCTTTGATACCCTCTGCCACACTTCACTGTGGAGTATCCTACACGCCCTTGGAGTACCACCCAAGATCGTTGCCCTTTTTAAGCTTCTTTATAGCAATGCTCAGAGCTGTGTCCGCATTAACGGCAAAAACTCAGACTGGTTTCCCATCTCCAGTGGCGTTTGCCAGGGCTGCGTGGCTGAAGCTGACCTCTTCAACTGCTTCATTGACCATCGGATGTCCAGGGTTTGGGAGCGGGTCCCAGGAGTGTCCTTCGGCAATAACCACCTTACTGACCTGGAGTACGCTGATGACACTATCCTCCTCAGCACGTCCTATAGCCAGCTGAGAGACACTCTGGGCATATACAGTGGAAGAGGCAGGGAAGCTCTGCCTCCAGGTGAGCTGGACGAAAACCAAGTTCATGTTTGTCGATGACACCACATCCACCTTCCCTGCGGCTTGGCAATGAAATTGTGGAGCCTGTCAAGAACTTTGCTTATCTGGGATCCATAGTGACAGACAACAGGTACCTAAAACCTAGAAGAGCCCTAGCTGCATCAGCTCTGCATTCTCTCTGGAAACCACTCACGCAAGACGAAGCTCCGGATTTACAACTCAGCATTACTCTCCATCCTGCTTTATTGGTCGGAGACTTGGCCGTTTTAACAAGACACTGGCTGCAAGATTAGATGGCTTTAATAGAAGAGCTCTCAGAACCATTGAAACATCAAGTGGCCCCAGTGGGTTTCTGTTGTACCTATTGGCTCGGCAATGTCCTCTGCCTCCCTTTTGACCACCCGACAAGAGCTATTCTCCAGTTTGATCCAAGGGCCACAGGCTGGAGATAACCATGAGGTAAACCCTGCACCCAATCAAACAACATGGAGTTGCTGTAGAGCAGTGGTTCTCAAAGTTATTCCTGGAGGCCCACTGCTCTGCACATTTTGTATGTCTCCTTTATTTAACAAACCTGATTCAAATCATCAGCTTATTAGTAGAGATCTCCATGAACTGAACTGATTGTATCAAATGAGAGAAACATAGAAAATGTGCGGAGCAGTGGGCCTCCAGGAATGGAGTTGAGAACCAATGCTGTAGAGCAGTGGTTCTCAACTCCAGTCCTCGGGACCCACTGCTCTGCATATTGTGCATGTCTCCCTTATTTAACACACCTGATTCAGATCATCAGCTCGTTAGGATAGATTCCATAAACTGAACTGAGTGTGTCAGATATGAGAGACATCCAAAATGTGCAGAGCAGTGGGTCCCGAGGACTGGAGTTGAGAACCACTGCTGTAGAGGATGCAGAGCAGTTGGCACAAGACTGTCAGCACTAGAAACAACTGGTTCATTTGGTCGGCTCAATGCACAGGCACAGGGTCCTACCCATTGCAGGAGCCAAATTGATTGATTGATTGCCTTTAACAGGGGACAAGATTTTTATAATGCTGTACTTATTATAGTTTTCAATGACGGTGCTTTAGTGCCACATGAAAAAGTAGATTACAAGAACAATGTTTTAGACTAAGAAAGATATTGTGTGAATAATGTTAAGCATTTAGACAGGACAACATATAGTGGAAATATCATGCGCTCGCGCATTGGTTATGAGAAATTATTCATTGGTTGTCATCTCATGACCTCATGATGTCTAATATAAAGCCTATCACAATGCCATGATCTTTCTCAATGGTTATTCTCACGATTCCGAGTGATAGACCCCTGCACGGGCCTGAAATCTGAATTCTCGGAACTTTTAATCCTCCCCATTAGGAATCTGTGACCGCAGATATTAGTCACTGCATCGCGTGTGTGTGTTTGTGAGTAGAAGTCTGTGCTGTTTGCTGTGATGTTTTTTTATAAGAGAAAGTACAAACCATTATTTGATATTTGATTTTTAAAACTCAAACTAAAACATACCGCGGAGAAGTTAAGGAGATCTCAATTGTCTCTGTTGCTACGTGACCCTTACACAGATTCCTTATATAGCTGTAATACTCTTGCAGCAATTAACGAACTTATGTTTTGTTTTAAATGGCAAAATAGTTATATTTCTCACATTTTTTGTTTGGTAAATTAAAGTTTTTGATGATGAACAAGCGATTAGCCACCGACAGCTAGTTGACAACATGTTTGACCAATTAAGCCTCTGAAATCAACACTTCACTTGCCTACTATATAAAATATATATTTTCAGCATATCACAATGTTAGTTAAAACGTTTATTATCAACACACACTACTTTTAAAAAGCGGAGGCAGTTTGCTCTGCTGCTCGCAGTAGCAACGGATGCAAAAAAAGAATGAAAAAGAATATACAAAACAAAACGAAATAAACATGAAACGAAATAAACGTGCATGTTGCCTTATCTTACACCTTTACTATGCATAATTTTTTTTAATGTAAGGACGTAAGGACTGTACCACAGAACATGGCTATTCATGTGTCCAACAGTTAAACTAAGAAAAAATTCCGTACTCAAGAAAAAAAATACACAGCCTTCTTACTTCTTACTTCTTGCACTGAAGGTCCTGCTGTTGGTGGAGACTCTAAACAAACACCATTGGAACAGGTGCATTGTGAATGCGCGGCTGTGCATGTGTGCGTAGCGGACTCCTGCAATAGGTTAAACGTCGTCCTTGTTACAACCATCAATGTCTTAACATTTCTTTAAATTAAATTGAAAAAGTATCAGCTGTGACCCCGTCGGGGTTGGGCTAAAATGCAGGGCTCTACCGAGTGACCAAGAACTCTGGCGGTCTTCCACTATTCATAGAACTACGGTTACATTCGTAACCAAAATTCTATTTTATACCTCCCAGAGGCATAAACAGAGTGGAAGTGGATACCACCAAGAGAGGATACCACCAAGTCGTGAGGAATAATAATAAAGACATTAGACAGTGATTGAACTCAACATCTTTATTAACAAAGTGCACAGGCACAAAACAATCCACACACTGGGTGTCACAGCAGAAGAAACAGGTGGGAGCGGGACCACATTCAGTCTGTAAAAACGTGAGAAAGGGCACGCCGAAGACATAGTCGCTGTGGTGCAAATATCCGCGATATAGACCCCTTTCAATGCGGCCCATGAAGTTGCAACTCCCCGCGTCAAATGACACCTCACAGATGCTGGAGTAGGTTTACCAGCAGCATGATAAGTGCCGCTAACAGCCTCAGAGACCCAGTGGGCTAGTCTTTGGTTAAGACAGGGCTGTGCCCTTTAGACATGCAACAAAGCGGACGAATAACTTATCCGTCGTGCGCCACTGAGCCGTCACATCAACATTGCGTCGCAAGACCCGTACCGGCCTAGCACCTGGCGAGGGCTGAAACGCCGCCAGGGACAATGACTGGTTAATGAATTGCGGAGCCAAGACCTTAGGCAAAAAGGCAGGGTTAGGCCACAGGGTGACCTGTTCATTGTCAGGACCCCACCTCATACACTGAGTTCTCACAGAGAGGGCATAGAGTTCACCAACCCTTTTCATGGAAGTAATGGCCAGTAGGAATGCTGTCTTAATAGAGAGCCACTTGATCTCAGCCTGCTCTAGCAGTTCAAAAGGTGGTGAGCATAGACCCTCAAGAACAACATTCAGGTCCCAAGGGGCAAAGTCCACTCAAAACGTGGGTGCAGGCGCTGTGTACCTTTAAGAAAAGACACCACCAACCTGTGGGTGTCCACAGAGCACTTTGTGACCTCTCTCCTGGACCCAGTTGAGCACCGCCCTTATCAATGCTGTCGGTGGGAAGGAATATAACACTAGGTCCGGCAACTCGTGGGCCAGGGCATCCCTGCCCAGTGATCCCTGTTCCATCCATTTCAGAGAACCACAGAGGGCAATGCGCTGTCTCCCGGGAGGCAAATAGATCCACTGATGCCTCGCCATACGTGTGCCAAATTTTCTGCGCAGTTGCACAAGGCAACTCCGTCGGCCTCGGTCCACCCTGGGACAGAGAATCTGCTGCAGTATTGAGACGGCCGGGGACGTGTATCACCCTTAGGGAGAGCAACCCCGGCTCCGCCCAAGTAAGAAGCTTTCGTGTCAGGTGCAAAGACGACAGGGAACTCGTGCTGCCCTGATGATTGATGTGAAACACCACGGAAGTGTTTCCCTGTCAGTACCATCTCAAAGTGCTTGAGCGTTAGAAAAACGCTAGACAAACACTTTGCCTGTCAGCGGTTCGCAATTGACGAACCCTTGTATAGGGTCTCGGGGAGCTGTCTCCTTTCCCTCACTTGTTGGCGGCAAGACGATTTTCTACAGTCAGGTGTGCAAATGGGGCCTCCCACATCATTGGTTTCTGAAGATTAGCCGTGTTTGCACTATCGGGCTTCAGGCGGGCGTGCCAGTGTCTGCCGAGGCCTGTCGCGTTTGCATTGTCACTTCCGGGGCATGATCGTGCTTCGCTGGTGCTTCGTTGGGGCTTAAGGCCTGGTTTTTCTGGCCCGCCGAATACCTTGGGCCAGAGCAGGCTTCTCGGGGCTAGGGGAGTGGTAGTCTCAGCCTCAGACTTCACGGCCACAGACTGTTGGCTGAACGTCTGATGTTTTTCGTACACTTTTCTGAAAAGCCTGTGAGAATGTCAAAGTCGTCTTTGATTGGTTGAAATAAACCGGATTTCCAGGAGACGCGAGTCTCACGATTAGTTTCGGTCCCTGGAAAACAAAGCTCTGACGTTCCATTGAGAAAGAGACGTGTTCACGTGTATAATAATGACCAGTTATCATGATCAGCTAAACATTTAATTCTCAAAAATGTGCAAAGTTCGCAGCATAGACTCTCTAAAAGACGTCCAAGAGTTTTGCTTGAGGCAGTTAGTGGAGTCAAAAAGTTTGGTTCTCCTGAATTGCTTGTACGTATTAAAAAGTGGAGAGATATGCTTCAAACAGACGTTTAACGGGAGCGTCTCATTGGTGTGGCTGTTGATGAAGTGCACAACGTTGTTCTATGGTGAGTAATGTTGTTTATTTAGATACTATTTGGTTGCGGTTGGTTATTTCAATAACTGACTTGTTGCCAGCCGGCTCGTTATTGTGGGGAGTCCGAAACATGACGCTAGACGAAACACACTGTGATTGGTTGTTTGACATTGTTGACATCTATAAATTGTATGCTCTCATTTGTATTTGTATTTTTGTTTATTTTCTCTGTTTGGGACAGGCAACCCAGTCACACTGTGAGATGTCATGTGACCTAATTAATGACTGAGTGAAAGCAGGTGTTTATTTTGTTTTAATAAAAATGCGCCAGTCATAGCGACTGCGTGGCTGATAAAGTGAAATGTATCTTCTTGTCTTATTTGAACGTACTCTGTTAACAGGTTATGGTCCCAGAGCAGAGTTAAAGTAGAAAAGTTTGAGTGTTAAGACGCCGGGTAAAAGTCGCGACGGATATAGCGTGTACCTGAGTCTTTTAACATGAGACGAAGAGAAAAAGAAACTGCGACGAGCTGCTGGTCTCGATTAGACTTTGATGGAGATGAGAAAAACTACGAGCTATGGGAGACAAAGTTTTTGGGTCATCTTTATTTACAAGGACTGAAAGAGACGAGGAAGATACGGCGAAAAACGCTGAAGCCTATGCAGAGCTAATACAGTTCCTGGATGACAAAAGTTTGTCGCTGGTTATGAGGGAAGCAGCAGGTGAGAATCTGAGTGATGGACTTTTAATAGCAATGGTTCTGAAAGGACTTCCAGAGACATTTAAGCCATTTATGTTACCCAGAGAGATGACAAATTGAGTTTTGCAGAATTTAAGACGGGCTTCGGAGTTATGAAGCCATTGAAAATATGCGGACAACCGTATCCGAGGACAATGTTATGAAAGCTGGAGCGCAGCCTGGAAGAAAAAACGATTTTGCAGGTATAGCTGTTTGTGGTGCTGGAAGTACAAACATTGTTTCTTACAGGTGTGGTACAAGAGGCCACAAAGCAAAGACATGTCAGTGTAAACAGTGGTGCAGTCAGTGTAAAAGTAACAGTCACCGCGACGCAACATGCAGACGGGGAAGGCAGCGGGACAATGCACAAAAAGTTTCCGCAGAGCCAAGTGACAAAGAGTATGCTTTTCGGGCAAGCGACGCTGAGATGCGGGTACAAAATACCAAGAGGAAAAAAAAATGGTGGATGCAGGTGCAACTGCCCACATCATCACGGACATCGAGAAGTTTCAGAGGTTTGACAGCAGTTTTCAGGCCAACACACACTGCGTGGAATTGGCTGACGGCACTCGGTGTAACGGTGTTGCAAAGCAAAGATGAGAAGCGGAGGTATATTTGATAGACTACATGGGACGACGCGTCAAAGCGATGCTGAGAAACGCGCTGTACATCCCAACATATCCACAGGACATTTTCTCTGTGAAAGCAGCCACATCGAATGGAGCGACAGTGATCTTCAAGGAAGGGAAGAACGTTCTGCTACGTAAAGACGGTACCAAATACATGTGCACGACAAACTGTATTATTTCAGGGCTCAAAATTAACTTTTTTATTTGGTAGCACTGGTGCTCCCAACTTTAAAGAGTTAGGAGCACCAGCTAAAATTTAGGCGCATCCATCCAAAAATTAAAAAGCACCACAACTACAATGTTAATAGATTTATTTTATTACAAATAAAACACCACCACCGGGCTTTGCACATCCTATGGCCAGCATTTAAAATTTGGTCTTCTATTTTATTTTATTTTATTTTTTGCTGCATAAATTCCTAAATTAATACCCAAATGCTGTTGAAATAGTATAGCAGCAATAATAATTTAACAATTACAGGTAACATGATTAAGATTACAATAAAATATCTCGCAAACACGTAAAACACTGATTAATTGTGACATTACAAAAGTGACCCTAATATAGAAGGCTAATATATATTGGTATTGACAACTGCATTACCAGGATGCTTTTACTATACATACAGATACACCATATACATACAGATTTAGCAGGGCCTATAGACCCAACATCTAGAGACGGTCACAAGTATGCACTATCTTTCACAGATGATTACTCTAGTGCAGTGTTTGTTTATTTTTTGAAAAACAAGAGTGATACAGTGACTGCTACAGAAAAATTCCTTGCTGATATGGCTCCATATGGAAAGGTCAAAAGCATAAGGTCGGACAATGGTACAGAATTTACAGGAAAAGAGTACCAGGCATTATTAAGCAGAAATTGTATGAGACCCTTAGGGCCGATTCACACCGGCTGCGTGGCGTATCTGTTGCATGTCAGTTGCGTGGCGGCTGCGTCGCGTTTTCTGTGTCTGTAAATACCAGAAGCGTGCCTGACGCAGCGCTAACGCGCTGCTGTTGCTATAGGTGACACATATTTTGCCTGGAAACGCTTCCAGACGCTTGCGTGTGGCGTGAAAAATAGGCGTCGGTCCTATTCCTAGCATGCACGCGTTTTCGGCGCGGCTCGAGCCGCGCCTTAGACGTGCGTGTCATGCAGGCGGTGTGAACTGTCAAACCTGCTAACATGGGAGCCTAATTAAAACGGACACGCCACGCAGCTGAGACGCACACTCCACGCAGCCGGTGTGAATCGGCCCTAACGCCGCATTCACATGGGGCGTCAGCGTTAACGCTTCCCATTCACTTTTAACGGGTGACGTCATGCGTTGCCGAACTGAATTGTGGATCCGTCGGCGCCACGTCAGTGCCGTTGCTCGCGGCAGAAGTTGAACATTTCTAAACTTTTCCAGCGGCAATGCATGCGTCAGCCAATCAGATCGCCTTATGCAAATTACCTAGACAGAGCCAGCCAATTACGTTTATGGAAGAACGGAGCATGTGTAGTGGCCACTGTGATTGGCTGTTGGCCACGCTTCAGACAAGCCTTCCGTTAAGCGGTAACGCTTACGCCCCGTGTGAATGCGCCGTTAGATCAAGGTAGGCGTATTAAGGACGGGGTTTTCTGAAGCGCTACCGCGCTATTGGCCTGACAATGCGAACGCGTCTTGATTTTGACTACGCAGCTGGAGGTCGGAGGCTATTGGCTCCATGAGGCTTGTTTGAAGCCCTGGCTCGCACAAGCCCGATAGTCCAAAAGCGGCTATTTTTTTTAAGCTTAAAGTAGGCGTTTGCTGCCGTCACCATCTTGGCCGCGCGCCATCGCGCATCACCCGCGGATATCCAAAAATGGGTAGAGGCGGGACGTAGGTGAAGGTGAGGTGTCTGGTTGCTGAAACCACTCCTGCTTAGCTCGATTTTATTGACCCCAAGTGGCCACGCCCTTAATTATGCAGAACTTTAAAGATTAATATAATTTAAAAAAATTCACCCCCCTCACACAGGGTTCCCACACCTTAGTTAACTTCAAATTCAAGGACCTTTCGAGAACTTTCCGGGTCCAATATCCTCAAATTCAAGGACTAAATGTGGGGACATATTTCAAGTGAGAGCAAGGTTACATCGTGTTACCTTTTAAGATACATTGTTACAGTTCCATTGCTGCGTCACTGCGATGACACTTTGGGACGCCTCCAGGGGAAAGTGCGTCTGAATGTGTATATCAAATTCAACCAATGGTGAGGGCTTAATGACAAAGACAGGAAGTATATCGATATCTGAAATATTGCCAAAGACGGCGTTACGGGGACACAGTAAGTATGGCAAGAGAGACGCAGCACCTTGTTCCGTTCTCAGGGAATAACAGTAACATACATAACCCGAGACGTTTTCATGTGTCAAACACAACTATGCAAAAAAGCATTTTGGTATGAATAAAATAGATTCAAGCACTTTCAATTACCTGTATCTATGTATGTATATTTTCAAAAACTTCCCAGGGCCTTGAATTTTTTCCCCCAGATTCACAAACTTTCAAGGACCCGTGGGAACCCTGCATACAGTTGACATGAAGGGCAAACTTAGCTATACAGACCAAAAACTATTTTTTTACCAGGCTGTAAACATATTATTTTCTACTGTAAAGTTGGCCATTTTTAACTGGGGGTATATGGGAATTGACTCCCTTGGAGCCTCTAGCGGACAGTCGATGAATTGCAGTTTAAGTCACTTCCGAATTGGCTTCATTAGAGAGATCGGAAGGTTGCCCCGCGATTAAACCCCATCTGTCATAAAGTAACCAACGGGTTTTCTTATATATGCTTTCTATATAAAATCAAATAATATTTAGTATACATTATAGTTATTTGTTAAATAATAAACCTCATTGTATTGAAACTTTAAACATATTGCTTTATTTGATATTAATTTATAAGCACGGATGTTTTGTTTGTTTTATGACAGTATACAGTATAGCGTTATCTGAGTCATTTATTTTAAATTTATGTTTATTAAAAAAGAAGCAGATAAAAATAAAAGGTCAAATATTTGCAGCCCCCTCCCGATGAATGCTGATGACGTCATTTCACCGCGCCAAGCCTGCTAAAATGTCTTCGGCACAGAAAGGGAAGAAGGTGGTAAATCAGGATGAACTGCGGCGATTAATGAGAGAAAAGAAATCAGCGACCGATCGACAGAAACGCGTTGAGTCACCGTACGCCAAATACAACAGTCTGGGTCATCTGAGCTGTGTTGTGTGTAATACACCGATCAAATCTGCACTTCTCTGGCAGACACATGTACTGGGCAAACAACACAAAGATAAAGTCTCGGAACTTAAAAACAGAGACACAACATCATCATCATCATCGGGTCTGAAGAGGAAAGCCCCAGAGCACGAGACAAAGTCAGGAAAACAAAACAAACATGAGGCGACTGGAGGTGAGAAGCTTACCTGTGATATACACATTAAACTCAACACACTGCAATGATCTAATGCAACACATTAAATACACTACACACAGAATTCAACAAGTTACATAACTCTGTGTCCAGAGGAGGCTGTGAGGATTTGAAGATAATGTGCGTGCTACGCCAATCATTTTCAGTCTGTGCACACTCTTAACCCTTTACTGACACTGTCCCACAGGTGGGACGTTTGGCATAACATATTTAAAACAATGATGTCGAAACCTACACTAACAAACATATATCGTTGGAAAACTCTCAGATTAAAGTGTTCATGTTTCATAACCATTTTGCAAAAAGAATTACGTAGTAAGTAGGGCTGTCACTTTTGTGAAAAAATCATTTTCGATTTTTAATATATAAGTGTTCATTGAATCGATTGTAAAATCGATTTTCCATGTCTAAAAAAGACGTTTCCATTTAACACCAAATAACAGACAAATGCAAAGAGAGCGCCTGAAACGCACAAGTCAGCAATATTTCTTATTCATTGTCATTAAGTTTCGTGCAGAATAAAAAACAGCAACAGTAGTGCAACATTCTCTAAAAGAGTGGACTGCTGCCATAAATGAAAAACATTACTGCAGGTTCAACCGGCTGCTTTTATGATTTAGGCAATTCAAAATTAATTTTAAATAATGATTCGATCCATTTCTAACAACTGTTAAAAATGAAACTTTAAATAGACTTACTTGAAGTTGAGAACATGCTGTGTATTTTATTAAACGTAACCGACACTTAGGCGGCACTAGGCAGGCATAATGAAAAGCGCAAAAAGACTAGGGCCATTACAAATTATTGGTCAGGAAAACAAGTCGATCAACATTTTAGGGGTAAAGAGCAGAGCGCTTTTCATTCACTATGTCCATCTGTTGAGAAGACGCACTCCAACCGCACTGATGTCCCAGGGAAATTCGGGTACTTCGTTGCCAGCTGCGTATTTCGTACTGCCAATCTTCCATCTCAAAAGCGGGTCGCTGTCAGCTCGCAAGGGTGGCTCCTTGTCATAAGTCATCATCTCCTGTAAGCTCACAATTTCGATGCTGTCTCGTGTTGCACAGGTTTATTGACGTTGTCCTCCATTTTCTTTGCAAAACACTAGATGCAGCTATTGAAAGCGTGAAACTATAGGTGCGTAAAATTGCTGGGTATTTTTTGTCTAGCTTTCGCACACCTACTGCACTTTCGGAATTCTTTATTTTCTTTTTCTGCTTGTTTGTGAGTTTTGTTACTCTATATTTTTAACTGTTTAATTCTTTTAAAATTAATAGTGTACATATTTGGTTAAAATTGATTGCCTATTTTCGTTTTCGAAACGTTTTTCGGTTGGTCCAATCGATTGTGCAATCGATTTTCGAACGAAAAGTGACAGCCCTAGTAGTAAGAGGGATTTCCTAAAATGTCACGGACCAACAGGTGGGCCCAAAGTGTTGTTACATATTTATTATTACATATGAGTACATATTCACAATTTTAATATCCATCACAATAAATCTTCAAAAATTGAGATAACCTATATAATAGTGCTGCACAATTAATCGAATCGCAATCGCGATGTCAGCTGATATGACAGCAAAATGTTGCAAATATATTAAATAAATACATGTGTGGACTTGTTAACACAAACTTTCTGATAACAGTTTGATGATTTTCCTTGCTGTTTAAAAAAAGAAAGAAAAACGAACAAAAAAGGCAGTGCACGTGTGGCATTGCACATGTGTGGTGTGCGTCGTCACTTATACCAGAGCGAAGATGGATGCAGAGGAGGTTGACAGTGATCTGGTAGCTAAAAAAAAACTCTACGTCTGTTGTATGGCAGTATTTTGGATTTAGGCTTACTGACACTGAGCAGTTGCTACATCATGTGGCAATACGAAAACATTTCTAGTTTTACAAATACACATTTTAGCATTATCACTAAACTGTGTGTGGATTTTCCTTAAAACCCATCAAGTTGACTCAAGATACCATTTATTATAATCGCAATCGCACATCGCAATTATTAGCATGAATAACCGCAATGGGAAAAATTACCCAAATCGTGCAGCCCTACTATATAACATTGGAAAGCTTTAGTTTTCCTGTTAAAAACCTTTTAGCAGTAATTATAGCAGTGAAAAACTTTTTAAAAAAGTTTTCTTTTTAAACTGCTATAACAAGGGATACACCAAAAGGAAAATTCTTGTCCGAAGCTGATAAAATTAAACACTCAGCCGAATATCGAACAACCGAACAATTCTATGCATCCCTACCTATAACTATTTTTTAATTTAATATTTAGAAATTCAAACACTTTTAGTGAACTTAAACGTGTCTTTTTTTCAAAGAGCAAGATTTAGCTTCTAGACCAAAATGCCAGAATTATATTAATTTGAAGGTGCACTTCATCTTTTCACAATTAAAGGGTTAATCATATGAATCTGTAATAATTATAACATGTGTTAGGTATTGGATGACATAGTGTATATGTTTTGGACATTTTACAGGTACTGCAGCAGGACTCAAGGTGAGCACAACCGTGTCCTCACATCAGTCTGCAGGACTGGGGCTTCTGGCTGGCACGTATGATGAAGATGATGAAGAGGATGCAGACATGGACACTAGCAGTAAAGGTCCAGCTAAAGACACTGCTGCAGCTCCAAATCTTCCCGCAGATTTCTTTGACAGCGGCGTGCCAGCTGTGTCGAGCGTTTCCCACTCGGGCTCGGTATCCAAAGCGGCTGATGATGAAGAGGCGACCGCGGCGGCGGCGAAGAAAGACAACTCGGCCGAGGCTTTACCAGAGGGCTTCTTTGATGACCCCGTGAGAGATGCCAAAGTTCGCAATGTAGACACGCCCAAAGATCAGATGGACAGAGAGTGGGAGGAGTTTCAGAAAGAGATGCGGCAGGTGAACACCGCCTCCGACGCCATCGTTGCTGAAGACGATGAGGAGGGACGTTTGGAGCGACAGATCGATGAGATCGATGAACAGATTGAATGTTTTCGGCGTGTGGAGGTTTTACGGGCTAAACAGGAGGTTGTGAAGGGAAGACTGATGAAAGCCAAGCAACAGAGAAATGACACTCATTCATCCAGCAGCGATGAGGAAGATGAGGAAGGACTGATGCACGTCTTGACACAGGACTGGAGGGCAAAAGGGGCTCTTGCTTAACACATTCTCTGGTGTTCATTAAATATTGTTTTGAATTCAATGCATCTTAAAACATCTACAACCGGAAATTATTTCAACCCTTTTTCTGTGTTTCTGCAGATGCATTTCTGTGTTATATCTCAATCTCTCTTTCACAGTTGTTTGTATTTCTGGTTCTTGTGACACACCGTACTGTGAATTTTCTTTGATGAGCTCAAACATATTTAGCTGAGAGTTTATTTGGTTTTCCTGTTCAATAACAAATGAATTGCTCTGAATATTTTTGCTTAAAAACCTAATCTCATCTTCTAAATAAATCTAATGCATATATCCTGCCATTGGCAATATATCTGTAAAGAACACTGTTGATGAAACATTGTGAGACAAATACATAAAACAATGTTGTTAGCACAACTCCATCAGTAATTCCACACAGTCCACTTCTCTGGACAGGCTTTTCCCTCACATTATTTTTCTTTTATTTTTTTTAAATATTGTGCATGTTATTTTTTTGTATATTTAATGTAAATTCTGGATTATAGTTTCAAACTTTGAAATCCAGAATAAACTTGTAATCTAATGATGAGATTAAGAGTATCAGTTTAATCTTTCACATTATATTAGTCAATATTAAAGCTATCAAGATTATATTTTCACCAAGTTATATGGGAATCACAAAAATTGAAATTGGCTGGATTATAATAGGGTCAAATTTGGACAAATTCCCAAAAATTTCCTTTTGAAGAGACATTATAAGTGTTGCATGATTATTTGGAATTGGTTCTCGTCGATATAAGAATTTTTTAAAAATGGAAATAAAGCACTATATAGCACAATGGGCCGATAGTTTAAAAACAGTTGATAGTCATGGCCGGTATATCCTATCAATCAAAAGAGAACAGGAAAATGCAATGACTTTGAGCTTTGTGTATTCAAATGTAAAGAAACATCACTAGTTTAATGTTCTATGTTATCATCATATGAATGAATAACATTTATAACCACTAAATTATCAGTATCGATCAGAAAATAATTTCTGTAATTCTCTGTATCAGTGTACTTCAACCCCGGTCCTCAAGGACCCCCTTCCAGAAAGTTTTAGATGTCTCCTTCATTAACACACCTGATTTAACTCATTAGCTTGATAGGGTGACATTCTGGAAGGAGGCTCATGAGTTTTAAATAAGGAGACATCTAACTTTCTGGAAGGGGATCCTCGAGGACCAGGATTGAAAACAGTGCTCTAGATCAGGGATGGGCAACTTCGGTCCTGGAGGGCCTGCAGAGTTTAGCTCCAACCTGCCTCAGTACACCTGCCTGAAAGTTTCTAGGATGACTAGTAAGATCTTGATTGGCTGCTTCAGGTCTGTTTATGGCTAGATGAAAAAACGGCCTCATCCGAATACATTTTGTCTTATAATAAAACTAAAAACCTCACAGCCACAAATATATCACATGAGATCACACAGAAACTCATCCATAGTTAGATCTGACACACAAACACAGAGTTTACACAATACAAGCTTTTATTCATTACATTAAAGAGCTCATGCAAATCCAAAACCAACAAAAAAACTCAAACCATTATTACAATGTACACATTTCATTTGATCAAGTATCTTCCTACTGCTTAAAATTATCCTTTATTCATATATAGACATTTACACTATGTACATCTTTAATCTTTTTTTATATTATTGAACTAACAGTAAAGTGTGTGTGAATTATGATCAAAGAACTGCTTAAAACCAAAACAGCTCAATAAGATTCATTGTGTGCCTTTCTGTGGATAAAGACAAGCCAAAAAAATCACACACACACACTCTCTCACACGCACACAATAGATATTGATTTACTACTAATAATGAATGCTGTACTGTCAGTTACGTTTGGAAAAAAGACAAACAGCCAAGTGCATTGCATTATATTGTCATATAAATATCAAGAGGTTACATACATACAAAGCAATTATAATATTGCTAAATTGAGCGTTTTTATTTGCCGTTACTTCCCACAAACCTCAAATCCTTGAGATACAGAAGTTTCATGACAATGAAGCACATTTCCTTCAGTTATACTGTAATAATGAGTTTCTCTTCGTTTTAATAATGACACATTAATACAAACTACCTTAAATCAGCATAAATTAAATTAAATAAATAAAACAATGGCATAAATTAACTCTCATTATACAGTATGCCCACCATAAGAAAATGCTAGGAAATGTGCTTTCATGTCATTTTAAATTCATTCACCCGATACTATCAGGGATGACGAAACAACAACAATCACCTGATGCTAATAAAACAAGATCTTAACAAATCCTGAAAATAATTTCATCAAACTTCATTGAGAAGACACACATAAAGAAACACATTAATAGGTTTAAATGTGAGATGAATGACAGTGTGTAAAAACTCTTCACATTAGGTCCATAGATGAGAATTTGTGCCCGGTGTATTTTATTACCATATGTAGCAATGAAACAGCAGTTTCTGTCAATTCCTCCTCATAATGATGAGGATAAGAACTGACCTGAGAGCAGCTCATGCAGAAATAGCAGTCTGAAGCTCATCTAGTGTATATACATGATCCCCATCTTCATCATACAGCTGAAGAAGAGCAGCGTCTGGAGTATCTGAGCCAAACATTACCTTCAACTCCTCATACGTCAAACCACCGGACTTACGGCCTTCAAGAGCCTTCTCTAGATCTGACACAAAAAGGCCGAAATGACTCAGAAATGCATCACATCAACAGAATGATCATTGTTGAGATGCTTGTAGTCCTAATGATAGCACCCACTTTATCTAAAAACTAATCAATAATTGGAAAAAAGGCAGAAAACCCGACACACAATAGCCATTTTTCAACATGCATTCTTGTGAAAAGTCATCAGTTGCGGTTTCAATTCAAAGTTCACATCAAGCCAAGTTCAAATAACATCCCTGGTTGCCCATTTTATGGATGATGCATCAGAAGGTGTTATGTGTGGACTTATGACAGCCAATTTTCCCATAATGCATTTCACTTCAACGCCGATGAAGCTGGAACTTGCACAATATTCCAAATATTACTCTTTCTGTGTCATAAAATGATAGTTTTAAGAGCTGTTCAGTCGAGAATATATATGAATACACTTCCTAATAAATACAATAAAGCTAATCAGCATATGCATGTTTTCCTGAATCACAGATTTATATTTTCAAAAGGGAAACAAGCGTTTTATATGTTTTGTTTTATTGTAAAAATAAAATAAGAACAGCCAGGGCTGCAGGTATTGGTTAGACCGAATGACGACCTGAAGTACTCTGCTGTTTCATTTGCAATATAACCGGATTCACGTTCTCGTACTCCTGCATCTGTACTTGCCAAGTCCAAACCACTTGCAACTTGCATTCTTGGTATTGAGAAATGGCCATTGAATTGTGAAAGGAAAAGATTTTAAAACTAAACAGCACCTTTGACAGAGTCGACCCCAGGAAACAGCGCAGTCTTCCTGACAGATCTCTGTCCTCTTCTATAACGTCTCTGAGACAGAAATCTTGGACGGCGAGATGTAGAGAAACCTTAAGACCAAATAGAAAAACAATGCTCATGAAATGAGATGAAAATTCTCAAGAAATAATATCATGCAATAAACCGGTACAGACCAGAGTCATCTCCAGTATGAGATTTCTGGCCAACTGTTGACGGATGATCCTACACGATCGAGAGGGCAGTCAGTCACTTGATCAATGACACCACATAACTTTTATTATTGAACGTATATTTCTTTTCGTACATGATCAGTATTGAAGTTCTGTTGTAATGCAGACACCCATCTGGTGAGGTTTGAGAGCACAAATTGAATGCTCTGAATCTCTTCACTGGACCAGGACTGGTGAAGCACTTGACTACCATTTAATTCATTCAAGTCATCTTGAACCAACTGCATGTCCTGTAACATCCGCACAAAACCAATCAGCTTAAACAGATTAATCCTACCAGCAGGGATTTGGGGCGCCGCCCCCCAAAGTTGGCCAAAGAAGAAAGCTACTTTAACATGTTACAAAAAACTTGAATATATAATGCAAATGAATACAAAATAAAATTGTTTAGTTAGTACTATTTCCCTGTAAGTCATGTTATCATTCATTCAAAAAAATTAAAAATCAAATGTTGTGTGTGAGTCATGTTTGTGTGTCTGGGGCGCACCCCTAATAAGTGTCTATGTAGGTCAGTAAAAACCGCCACTGCCTACCACACTGTATGTGCATATAATCTCCTGTACTACCTGTTTAAGATGAGCACAACTACTGTTGTTTTCTTGAGTACTGCGTGCTGTCTGGCCTTCATTCTGCTTAAAACACAAATAACTACATTTCAAAAAGTCTCAAACATGAATCCATTAAACTGGACAGGAGAACCTTTCACATTATAAAAACTGAAGCTGGTGGCTTATTTCAAACCAAACACAGCAGCACTTAAACTTCATGAAAAATGTAAGATATTTTATACATTGTTTTCCTTGGTCTGATCTTTTCCTCTCTCCTCCACATCAGACTGTAAGAGTGTGACATCATGTTGGACACTTGTAAGGGTGCTCCCTATAGTGGCTACACTCTACAAAGAGATAGAGATCAGTTAACACTTTCATTAGCTGTGTCCCAATTCAAAGGCTGCGATCTGGACGTATTTTAAGACCGATTGCGTCACACCAGGGGCCTCATTTATAAAATGCTGCGTAAAAACCATCCTACATTTGATCTTACGATCATTTAACAAAAATGCGTACGTGTGATTTATAAACCGAACGTAAGCGCAGAAAACGTGCGTACCCCTTTCAAATCTATAAATCGCAAATGAACTTGAATTTGTGCGCGCAGCCGTGCTGTTTCAGATCTCCGCCTTTAAACGATGTGTAATACAATGTCAGAAATATAAAAAGCGCTTGTCAATGTTTAAACCCAATTTCAAACAGAAAGAATGGCTTATATTTCCAAAAACCTGCAGCAATCAGACAAGCAAAAGTTCGTACGTCTGCTCAGACTCTGATGTGACGCTAAGCACTTTTCCACGTCAAAGACAGTTTTTATAAATATGGACTTTGCCGTGGATTTTTACCTATGCACACCTTACGATCAAATCTGTGCGTACGCACGCTTTATAAATGAGGCCCCAGGCTAGTAAGGCCGTCCCAATTCAAAGGATGCTTAAAATGAAGCCTCAAAATGCGTCCTTATTTCTCAGCGCTATTAAGCACAGAACCAATGGATCCTTCACAACATACGCTATCACGAGATTCATTGCGCGCCTGTAATGGCTGAATATTTTAAAACAAACAATTAAAACCTTTTTGTATTTAGCAAAAGAAAGTTTCACTGCTTTAGTACGTTTAAGTTATGTTTTGTATTAATATTATTCTGTGCATGTTGCATCAATTACTTTGATATATTGTTGATTAGTTTAATCTACATCTCTACACGTCATATTTTCTAAAATAAATTAATCTTTTTCTGGTTCCATATTGATCTTAATAAGTCAGAAACGTCTCCGCTGTGTTTTGCTGACAGACGCAGTTGGCAAATTATGGGTCCTCCGAAGCCTAGACGTCTCATTTCAGTTCTCTTCGGGACACCTTCAAAGACAGAGTACAGGCTTGTGCTTAATTCAGAATTTCAGAATTAGCCTCCATTCAATTCATGAATTTGAATTGAATTGACTCCCCCCTACAGGAAGTTGAATTTGAATTGGAAGTGGAATTAAATTCATGGCATTTCAAAGAAATTCCACAGTCACACAACAGAAAGAATCTCACATTCAAGTGTTAGGAAAGTTAATTGTTTGACAACCATTTTAAATACTTGGTTAAAATAAAGCATTCTGGGAAATAAAGTCATGTTCCATCGTGTTCCAAAAAATTACAATTACAAAAAATCAAACTTAATTATTTGTTATGTGACTAGAGCTTTTAACATTAATTGCTGGGGGAAACATTTCCTGTTAATGTAATCTGTACAAGTAGTTCAAACTTATATAATTTATAGAATATGTAACGCAATCATATCTGATATCTGACATACTGTAACGCTTCATTTTTAACACTTTACTTACTTTATAATATGTATGTGAATTTCTTTGAATTTCTATTGAATTGCAATTCTGCTTCCTTTAATTTAGATTCAAGCTGTAATTCTAGATCCTGTTTTTGACATCAATTCAAATTCAAGAATTGAATTGAGTCATTCTCAATTCAATTCTGAATTGTGCACAAGCCTGACAGAGTACTCAACTTTTGGGGTTGCGTTCTTAGAGGGTCGCAGCTCTTGAACTGGGACACAGATGTTGTCTTCACATGTGATTTTTTTGTAATGCATAAGAAAAAAGCAAACCTTCTGAAGTTCCTCCACAGCTCTTGGAAGTGAAATGAGATCTGATGCTGATTTGATGTTTGCTTTCAGATGATTCACAGCAGAATCAAGTGCGCTGAGCTACACAAGACAAGCATAAATATATTATACATACTGTTTTTCAAACTGTTTGTTCCCCCAACACAAAAAATACTTTTCTTAAAGGGGTCATATTATGAGATTTTTTTAAGATGTAAGTTAAATCTTTGGTGTCCCAAGAGTGTGAAGGTGAGGATTTAACTGAAAATACCCCACAGATAATTAATTACAGCATGTTAAAATTGCAAATTTGTAGGTCTGAGCAAAAGTGAGCCGTTTTGGGGTGTTTCCTTTAAAATGCAAATGAGCGGATGAAGTCCAAACACTGATCACAATGATGGTGATTTGTTGTAATTGAAACTCAATTGTGCTGTCAAGTTCTTCTTTTCTCCCTCTTACTCTCTGAAATAAATAGCAGTGCTGTGGTTGGATAGTGCAGATAAAGGGGGCGGTATTATAATAATTCGCCATGCTACCTACCTCACAAAACAGGCGAAATCTGAACGACCTAATTTTTCACATGCTTGCAGTAAATGGCTTACCCAAACAAAGTTACTGGGTTGATCTTTATCACATTTTCTAGGTTGATAGAAGCACTGGGGACCCAATTATAGCACTTAAATATGAAAAAAGTCTGATTTTCATCCTATGATTTTCATCCTATGACCCCTTTAAGTTAATCATTTATTTTGGTGAAAACTACAAAATGAGAACATATCAAATTTATAATTTCAAAAATAACATTTTCAGATGGACAGGTGTCAAGATTTATTTTTCCACAGAAGAAGAAAAAAATCATTCAGGTTTAAAACTTTCATTTAGGAGTGAATCATTCTCTTATGATCAAATATTACACCTATTATTAAACCAACTGGATCCTTCATTTTGTTTTTACAATCTTGTCTTGACTCTGACTACATTACACTGAGCAGAGCAGTACTGCATGGTTAACAGTCACTTAAAGGGCACCTTTCACGTTTTTACATTTCTTTTGTTGTGTAAGTGTGTTTTAGTTCATGTATATGCTAAAGGTACAAATCCCCAAGTAAACGATAGTGCGAGTTATCATCTCCAACATGAATCTCTTTTCTTGGACTACAACAAACACACGGATTGTAGACAACAGTTTACTTCCTGGGATTGGTGATGTAGTAAAGACCGACATTATCATAATTCCTCCTGCTTCAGACTCACAGCCTGTAAGTTCACTTCTGTTAGCATTGCATTGTGAGCGAATCTTTCAAACATGGTAAGGAGCGTCACATTTCCGGCTGACGTGAGGGGTATTTAGTCTAGTGATGCACCGAAATGAAAATTCTTGGCCGAAACCGAAAAAAGGAAACCAAGGCCGAAACACCGAAACCGAAACACCGAAATAAATTATTATGCCAATTATTAGTACGATTGCATTTATAATCATTCATTTATTTATTTATAATGGGACCATGCACAATTTTTAACATAAAATTTTCATCTCATGTATTGTACCGGATTTAGCCGAGGGCTAATTTTCATCCGTAGTCCCCCAGGCAGGTCAATACTAACATAACGTTACACAAACAATACCTATGTTCACATATATCAAATACACACACACATACCAGGGCCATAAATAAATTAATCAATCAGTTTAACTACAACAGTCTTAATATGGCTATCACTGTGTACTAACTTTACTAGGGGTGTGTGACGGATTAAAAAAACCTCACAGTTCGGATCACATTACAGTTTTTCAGGCACAGATCAGATTATTTTTCGGATCAGCAAAAAGCGGGTGGGAAAAATCTAATAAACAATAAAGAAATTGCAAACATTTATAAAAGAGAACAACGTTGTACATCAATAAGGTCTGAAATTAGCATTACAGAAATCAAATTAAATGAATCATAACACAATAAATTAAGTCTGTGTCATTAATGTTAATCAAACAACCCATGACAAAGAGACAAATAGCTCTAAAAAATAATAATATATTTAAGTAGGTTAATCTGACTGTAATCTATACATACACTTAAGACATAAACAAATGTTTTTATTAGAAAAAGAATACTGTGGAGATAATTTTGTTTATATGTGCCCTGTTAATAACAGAGAGATTTTATGTTTGCTTGTTTTTTTTAAACGCGTTTCTCTCGTATGTGCACTACCGAGGGCACTTAAACGCGTACACATACAGAGACCGAGGGTGAATCCCAAACAGTGCAACAGTCGCTCCACATAAAAACGTTACGTTGTGTTTCGTTGCTTTATTCGCCAAATGTACGTTAATGGATTACAGTATGAGACACATTAGAGCGACTCTCTCTAAAGTTTACACATCAAGACATTCTTAATCTTTGCAGACGCGTGCAAATGGCTCGACCGTGAGTGAAACCTGCTTGAGCATGAAGGGGAGGGGTGGGAGACGACTGATCACCGTGAGTGAAACCCAAGCGCTAGCGCACGGATGGGAGGGGCGCGGTTGACATTCATTTTCGGTTTACATTTTCGGCTGGATTTTTTATTTTGGCAATGAAATAGGTGCCCTTTAAGTACACCGTTAATATCCTAGTCAAAACTAAAATAATCTTGACAAACAATACATCGTTGGAAATCTCTAAGTGTCTAGTTTTCACATTTCGTCACCATTTTGCAAAAAGTATAACGCAGTGAGAGTAATTTCTAAAATGTCACAGGTCCAAATGTGAGCCCAACTTTGTTTACATATAGACGGTTTCAGCAGTAACAACATAAACAAGCGGCTTTCGTAAAAAAACACATCACTTCCGGTAAACTCGGCTAAGAATAAATAACAACAAAATCCATTTAAAGTAGTTCATTCATTTATATAACAAGCAAAATTAACAACACATAGATTACCTAGGAAACCAAAACTTTTGTTATTATTTCGACGAGGAATTTGTTTAAGAGTTCAGTTTCATCAACTAGTCATTAAATAAACCGGAAGTAAAGTTCGGACCAGATGCGTAATCGCGTCACCGCATGTGTGTCCGACGAAACCGTCTATTTAAAACAACAAATATCCCATCCTACCCTTAATAATATTGACAAACTTTAGGGCTGCACGATAAATCGCATGCGATTGTCACGTGCATCTCGTCAGTAATGCCGCTCCATCTGAAAACAGCTGTTGGCGATTTAATACTAATCAAGGAACCGGCATTACTGACGAGATGCACGTGATATCGCATGCGATTTATCGTGCAGCCCTACTATATATCAATGGAAAGCTCTAGTTTTCTTTTTTTTAAACCTTTTTTTTTTTTGCAGTAATAATAATGCAGTGACAGTAATTTATTAATTTGTGATGCTTTGTAAGAACAGCAGGCAGCAACCTCATTTTTTGCAATTTTCAGAACTAATTGAGACTAAACATGAGACTTAATAAACTTAATCTCTGAAATAAACTTAAACTTTTGATTTAATATTAACAACTCAAGACACTTTGGTGAAAAACTTTACAGTGTCTCCTTTAAAAAGAGACCAAGGCTTCTAGACCAAAGAATACCAGAGCTATATTAAGGTGCCTTTACCACTGCAAAAAAAAGGAGGGGGAGGGGGGGTGACAGTAAGTAAACAAGACGTGTGTGTACCTTTTGGTTGATTTCTGTCAGATTAGACCAAAGTTTAGCCAAGCTTCTGTCTCCACTTTCGATATCGTCCAGTTTTCTCTGTCTCGCCTTCACATCTTCATTGAGCTTCTGGATCTCGTGTGCTGAAAGTTTCTGACTGGTTTCCACTGTGAAATTCATGCAACAATTCACCATTCAGAACTTCACAACACTGAGGACAATTTCACAAACACCAGATGTTGTGGACTCACGTATACGGATCTTCTCCTTCATGGAGTCCAGGTCCTGTTTGAGGGCGATCTGCATCCATATAAGACCTGCACAGGCCACCACACACGCGGCCAGGAGGACGAAGACGCACAGCGGGTAACAAATCGAGCAGCACCGGACGGAACCCCTGACGTCATCATACAAACAAAACATAAACAGAGAGATCTCGTTATTCATCATTTAGGTGTGTGTGTGTGTAGTGTAGTGTAGTGTAAAAACTCACAGCAGGCCGCTTCGGCTGCTGAACTCCTGATCCTCTGAACTGGACTCCGACTCGGATTCGGGCGGCTCGGTTCGCAGTAATCGGTGTCCACACGTCTGTTTACTTTTCTTCCTGGTGTTGTCGCTCAGTCCGATCAAAGCATTCAGTTCCTTTCTCTTTTTCATCTTCTTCTGAGGACTCATAATGATTTAGATTTCAACTGATCGAACTTAATGTTCCTGGATCTGCCGATTTAAATGACCGCTGATGTGGTCAGACCCTGTTTATAAGTCACATTCATCGGGTTAGCATCATCTTTAGGATATCGATGCATAAAGAAATCATATTAACTTACATAAAGACCGAATGTAACGTTAGCTCTTTATCCACACATAAACGCGTCGCTCTAAAGCACAACATTAGCTTGTGCTCGACAGGAAAATGGCGAACTGTGTGACTTTGCAACTCCACATTATCGCTGTATCCATGCGATCGAAACAAGTTAACTATCCAACATCGGTAACTACAGCCAATCTTCACGTTAAGCGATAGTTAACGACAGAAACGGACGCTTACGGTCAAGCCGCCGCTACGGAAGTCGTAGACTTGCTCGAGTCAAACGCTACGGTTCCGTTACACGCAGATCAAAAGAATGAAACCGCACTACAATCATAATCGGAATTCAGTGCAAATATGTCTTGTATAAAACACAAACATGAAATCCTGTGGAGAAAGAAAACAGAAGCGTCACGACGAGCCGAAATACTGCCCGTGTCACGTGACTTCAGCGAACACGCCTGCGTTACGTCACAACCCTTACAAAAATTAACAATGGTTTTACTACAGTTAAACAACATTGTCATTCTACGGATATGTCCATTCTTCTAACTCTAGCCTTTACATAAATATTACACTTGAAAAACACTTTAGGGTTACAATTTTTTTATATTTTAAAATGAAACGTATTAAATTTGAACAGTTACACTTTCTTTTTTTTTCTTTCACATGTGACATGATGATCATTTAAATGCATCGAATTCTGCTACACTTAAAGGGACACTTCACCCATTTGCATAAAGCTTGTATAGTAAGAACCCCACCCCAGTCATGTTTTTGAATGGTCGAGCATCATTTCCTCAGTTGCCGCTGAGACAGGAGAAATACAGATTTCAGTGTTGCACTTCCTTCTTTCAATGATGTAAAAATCATCATTTTGCATCATTGAAAGAAGGAAGTCCAATATCTTTGTTGAGGGAGTAACACTAAAAACCTCCCTTTCCTCAGTCAAATAGGCACCAAATTCTAAATGTATGTTACATATCGATTACAAATATGCAGGGCCGCATTAATGCATGGGCTTACCTGGGCTTAAGCCCAGGGCCTCGGGCTGGGAAGGGCCCCGAGTTGCCGGAAAAAAATAACTGCCGCATTTTATAAAAAGTTGATACTCCCTTTAAAATTATGCTTAATCGCTTTGCTTTGAATGTCCGTGCGTGAATGCAGTTCCTGCGCAAGAAAATCTCTCACTTACTATAGGCTACCCTGCAATCATTAGTGAGCTTTTTAAAATTTCTGTCTGAAATATCCATTATTGCATTTCTGAAGGCAACACAGACAACTTTCTGATAAAGTGACCAAAAGTGCCTTTCAAGTGATGAACAAAGACTAAACCGAGGACGCGTTTTTATCTTAATATGAAAGACAACGTGTATAAACATTCATTAAATGATTCCTCGTAACATTTTAAAGCCAAGATGTACAGAACAGCACACAAAGATATTAAACAAAACATTTTTGATAACTAAATCTAATAAATAACAAATTATGTGCTGCCTCGGAAGCCACGGCTAAGTTCAGCGATCGTTTCATTTTGAGATTTAGCGTGGCAAGGAAATAAAAGACGAGAAATTACATATAATTTGTTACTGTAAATTATAAAAAAACAAGCTTTATATACAATTACTTAAACGGTTCATTTATAACCAAAAAACACTGAAATTAAGGATTTTATAGACACCAGGGGCGTCGCTAGACCCCTTTTACTGGGGCACGTGCCCCAGTGTAAATCTTTTGTGCCCCTGTGTAAATCTCAAGTTTACATTTTAGCAGTTAACTAGTTTATTCCTTTACAAAGACAAAAACGGATGAATATGCAATGTAGTTACCCAATTCACGTTTGAAAAAGCGACGCAGCAGTCGCACTGACACGTGCACGCCTCAATTCATGTCCGCGTCCGCGCACGGACATGAATGGGTGCGCGGACGCGGACATGAATTGAGGCGAGCACGACTGTTTTGCCGTGCGCAGCCGCATACAAAGTACACGCGATGACGAGACTAAAGTAAGTTTCTAAATAATAATGAAAAGTTTCTAAATAATAATGAAAATCTTATTTTCACCCGATCATTGACGCATGTGATGGACATCAGAAATGTTTTGTGCAAAAGGGAAGCAAAAATGAGAGATGATGAATTTAAGGGAGTAAAGACACATAACATCTAACCCTGTCAGGGCTTAAACATTAGAGGGAAAATCTCAGGAAAACCACTGTCAATAGTCAATAAAATTGCATTGTTCACATACAAAAACTGTGTTATACTGTTCTGTATTTTCAGATATGAAATTAATATTTAGTTCACAAGCTCTAGGTCATTACGTAAATAGTTAGCAGTAACTAAGATAGATTTTTTAGTAGCAGTCATAAAATGAAAATATTCTTAAAAAAAAAAAAGTTATTAATCATTGTTATGTAAAATGCAAATGTGCATACATTTTTTTTTCTCTCCGGCCATTATTTCCAAACATTTTATGCCTTTAAACATGTTAATAATGTTGTATATGTATATATGAAGATGATACTTAAAAATTTTTAAATAAATGTTTGTCTTTCCCAGTACTTGTTGCAATGTTGGAATAGTGGATTAAGCAAAGGAAATTGTATCTTGCAGGCTTTCAGGAAAAAGTAAAAAAAATGGGGGGCCCGTGCCCCAGTAGAGCTTTATGTCTAGCAACGCCCCTGATAGACACTATATATGCTTTATTATTTTGCACAGAAATATCTGATTACTTACTTTCACTTTGATCATCTCTGTGTTCACAAAAACGGCTTACCTGTTTTGTAGCTCAACTTTTGACAAGTTAAGCAACCTTTTTAAATACATTTTAAAACTTATACTTGTCGAAAAAATCAGTTTTTTGATGTTACGTTTGATGAATGCCTAAATATGATCACGCAGAGCACCTAGCACGTTCGGCTAAGTTGAATGTGACAGCATGCAACCGCGCAACATCGACACAACAAAAAGCAATCCAAAACTTACAGAACCTAAATTAGATCAGAATTTAACTTTATAATTAATAAAACATAAAAACAAAATAAAGTCAGAATCAATAGGTGCAGAACATGGGTGCAAAATGCCTAAATGCGCAGGGGAATAAAACCCACAAATAGTTAAATCAGATAACACTAAATAATCTATAACTTAAATAAAAACAAGGAAATATTAAAATTAATTTTAAAATAACGAAAGTATAGAATTACCTGTTTTGTCTTTTTAATTGCAGAAACAAAGAGACTTTGCAATGGTTTCTGGATATGGACGTCTAGCCCTGTCACGGGATTTAGGCTATTAACAGACTTTAAAAATATTTATTAAAGCTACTATATTATTTACTTAGTATTATTATAATAGGATGTATATTTTTTATATTGGAAGAAAGCTGTTAAATGTGAAATCAGATACTGTGCACTCTTACAGCCAAAATGAAATGATCCTCAGTTTTATAACACATCTGCGACAATTGACTGTGCAGTAGTCGAATCAGGCTTCTCCTGTCAAAGCATCGAATCTTAGACTATTCGGGTCACCTAGGACTATGTGCATATGTTATGCAGTGATATTTGTGTATATTGCGGGCATTCTGATATGGTTTTAATATTTTGTAATTCCATTTATTCCAGCAAAATAAAAGCCTGACAACTTGCACTTAGTGATTATAAAGATTGTGTGAATGTAGGCTGCAATTCTGGTGGATAAAGGGCCACACAAAATGATAAAGCCCAGGGGCCCCTTACAGTGTTAATGCGGCCCTGCAAATATGACACACTTTCAATAAAGATTAATGTTTCTATGAAATGCTCCTTTAAGAATTGAGCTTTAAAGCTAAAAAAATTATAAATAATATTTCATAAACACCTTTAATATTGCTAAAGAAGTAAGGTAACACCAGTGACAAAAAACATGGTGTATGCAGTCTTGCACACACACACAAAAAAAAAATCATTAAGCTGTCATTTATGTGTACTCATAAAGTCAAAGAGTAATCTTATAATGTGGTCTAAGTTTAAATGTTAGAAAAAGAAATACATTTTAAGACTTCTTGACATACCAAAAGTGGGTGTTTCTGTAGAATGCCCCTGCTAACCACGGTTACCACAAAATAGCCCATGGTTTTCAAAAACCATAAACCATACTACAGTAAAAACATGGTTACTTGGGATGGTTACTTTAAAAATGTATTCCAAAAATGTAGTACAAAGTAGTTACTTCATAAAAAAGTATTTAGTAACGTAATCCAAGTACCACAATATGAAAGTAATGTAACTGATTACTTTTGGATTACATCAAGATCAGATATTATATAAAAAAACAACAACTTTTATTTATTAAGAATTTCACAGAATTTTATGTAAAGGACTATACAGACACCTAGTGGCTACAGTCAGGGTTAGGGAATAACGGATTACATGTAATCAGGATACAAAAAACTAGTAACTGTAATCCGTTACAGTTATGTAAAAAAAACATACCCTGCTGAAAAAAAACAATTAAACCATTACAGAAAATTCTAATGGTTTCCATTAAAATACCAATAGGAACCATTAGCTTTTACCATTAAAACCACTACACTGTGTTTTGGGCCATTAGAACCAATAAAATCCCAATAAAACGAATAGATTTTCTGTGATGGTGTCCATTGGTTTTTTTTAGCAGGGTACTTAATCAGATTACAGTTAAATTCTTTAAAAAATAGGAATACTTTCACAATTACAGCTTTACTGTACAGTAATTTGATCACATTTTTCAAATAAAAACCGGGGACATGCCTAAGTTCAATAGTTATAATATCATTGAAATCTATTTGTTATCACCTACGAATTAAAAAAAAAACGAGGACAAAACGCTTTTGGAATGGTTTCGTCTTTTTATTGTTGTTGGGTTACTAATTCAATTAATTTAATTTACAATGCACCGATTTTACCCCTTCTGGACTGCTGTTATGCTTTGTGTTTTTTCTCCCGTCTTTTCTCTCCGTCTTGCTTTCACTTTCACGGAGTCTTGTCATTGGTTGGGCCATCTGTCTGTTACCTGTGATCCTCTGACGTCATCTCCAATCAGATTCATCCTCCTTTCATGAAAGGGTGCGCCAGATCACCGCTCGAGCTCCTGCATGCATACCCTCTGATATAGACGGGTTGCACGGCGACGTCACTAACTGGTTGCGCGCGCAACCGAGAGGCAGAAAGAAGAGACATGGGCTGCGTCCGAAACCCCATACTGTATAGTAGGTACTGAATTAGATGAAGTACCTACTTACTTGGCATTAAAACAGTAGGTACTGTATAGTATGAATCCCGGTAGTATGAATGAGATTCGGACGTACTACATCCGCCATGTTGCTACATCACGTGACATACGTCGTCATCACGTCATGTCATTTCAGCGCGAAAACAACCGCATGCCTGTTCTCAAAAGCCTCTGGCCTTTCTTTGAACTTGAATAAATGCGAACTTCTTCCCTTAAAGTCTTGTTCTGCCACATCCCTACATAATATTCCTGTTAAGTCTCAAGTAAATTACTTGGGTGTTACAATTTGTAAAGATGCCAATATGAGAGGGAAATTAAATTTTGATCCAGTAATTACTAAAGCTAAGAAAAAATTAAATTCCTGGCTCCAAAGAGATTTGTCTTTACGTGGAAGGGCTCTCCTCGCCAAAGCGGAGGGTATTTCTAGATTGACCTACCCTGCTCTTTCTTTGCATGTGGATAAGACATTTTCGGTAAAGATTGATAGAATGCTTTTTGATTTTTTATGGAAACACAAAAGACATTACATTAAAAAATCTGTGGTCATAAATAGCTTCGAACATGGCGGTCTTAACTTTCTTGATTTCTTGATACGTTTAAGATCAATTGGTTGAAACAGTTCTTGAATGATTCTGACTCTCTATGGAATGCTATTCCCAATTTTATTTTTTCTAAAGTTGGTGGTCTCCCTTTTCTGTTAGTCTGTAATTATAATATATCTAAATTGCCCATCAAATTGTCTAATTTCCATAAGCAGGTGCTTTTGGCCTGGCATTTGATTTACAAACATAATTTTAGCCCCCACCGGTATTTTATTTGGAATAACCAAGATATCCGATATAAAAATAAAACGCTCTTCTTTTCAGGCTGGTTTAATAATAATATTATTTTAGTTTCTCAACTTGTAAATTCAAATGGTCATTTGTTTTCTTATTCTGAATTCTTAACTAAATTTTGTATTCCTGTTACCCCACGAGAGTTTGCCATAGTGATGGATGCCATCCCCAGTGGAGCTATTGCACTATTGAAAAACTCAGGTGACTCTTTACTTTCTTCTACCTCTTGGATACATCCTTGTGAAACGGCAATAGGGAAGATCTGTTTTTTATCCAGTCCCATTCTTAGGAATAGAAAGATTAGACAACTTTTTCAGAATGATATTATTACTGTCCCTGCTATAATATCATATTGGAACAATTGTTTTAATAATATTCCTTGGAAGAAAGTGTGGTCTCTATCCAACAAATATTTAATCACTAATAAGGTTAAAGAGGTATCATTCAAGTTATTACATCGATTTTACCCAGTTAATCTTTTTATTAAAAAAATGTTTCCTGATTTGGATCCTCTATGCTCCTTCTGTGGAGTGGAAGACGAGTCTGTACCTCACCTTTTTTGGGACTGTGTTCATGTAGCTACTTTTTGGAAGAAATTTTGTTTATTTGTGCGTACTTCTTTGTTAGTCAATTTCTCTTTGGAAATTAAAGATGTCTTATTTGGCTGTTATAACTCTGATAAAAATGTAAAAGACAAGTATTTTCTTGTAAACTTATTTATGTTTCTAGCCAAGTTTTTTGTACACAAGTGTAAATTTTTATCTGTCAGACCTCTTTTTATTATTTTCTGCAATGACCTGAAATCTTATTTGGGTACCATCTCTTCTTCCAACAATGCCAAAGCTTTAAAGTCAGTTACGTTGTGCTCAAAGTACAATATTTATTCTTTTCTATGAAAACCCAAGTATCTTAAGGCACTTTTATATTTTGATCTTATATTAAATTTTATTTTCCCCTGGCTTAATTTTATGTTATATTATTATTTTTGTTATTTTTTTTATTTATTTATTTTTATTATTACTTTTTTTTTTTATTATTTATTTATTTTTGTGTCTATTTCAATTGTTCTTCACTGTATTGTTTATAATTGTTTTTTTTTGTTGAATTTGTATTTGCTGCTATGTTTCTTCAATAAAAAAAAAAAAAAAAAAAAAAAAAAAAAAAAAAAAAAAAAAAACAACCGCATGCCTCGTCTTCTTCGTTGGATAACTCCTCTCCCGGGGCATCATGGGATAGTGAAGTCATCGTATGCACACTGCAAAATCTAACCGGAAATAGTAGGTCATCCGGGTACTTTTTGCATACTGTTTTTCGAATACTATGGCTGCGTCCGAAAACTCTAAATTGCTGCCTTCTGAGGCAGCTTTCCAAGGCATCAAGGCATGTCCGAATTCAATGTTTGGTTTACTTCCTGTCTCCTGAGATACCTATGCGCGGACGTACATTAAAAATGTGATTGGTCGAGTCCGGTCGAGTTCGAAAAAATAAAATGGCGGCCAAGGACGCGACTGGACCACCAATTTAGTGTAAATAAAGGTATATTTTCACTTTTTACACCTTTCAATTGCATTTCTAGCGAGAAATTACTATTGTAGTTTTCAAATATGTGATTAGTTATCACAAAGGCGCTCTCTGTTTAAATTTCAAACACGCTGCCTTAGAAGTGTGTCTGAAAGTCTTTCTCTGAGCTACCTTCATGCCTCCGAAGTCATTTCCTCATGAGGCAGCGAGGAAACGAGTCACTGCCTTGAGTTTTCGGACGCAGCATATGTATTCGGACATACTACTCGCCTCGCCTACTGCTTTCGCGTACTATATAGTATGTAGTAGGCGGTTTCGGACGCAGCAATGCATTGTGTTGTATGCTAGGAGCGGTGTCTGTAAGTCAAAATGCCAAGGAATTTTTGCGTGGAAAATAGTACCAACAGAGTCAGTGCTGAGTGCCTGATGTTAACATACCAGTAGATGCGACTATTACGTTACTAGCATTATAATTATAACATTATAATTCATACATGTATCACAGTAACACTGCAAAAATAAAGACAGAAAAACAGATCCAACTAAAATCAAGTCTTATTTATCTACAAACAATAAAGAACGCTTCAATAATTAAGGTTGTTGCAGTGGCGGATCAGCTCACCAATCGGGCTTTCTGCCTCCTGGATGCGCGCGCACCCTGCAATGTTTGTAAACTTGCAACCCCTCTATTGTCCTGCTGCTTTGTTACTTTGTATGTCTGTTGCTTTGCTGTGCCGGTCCCTAGTGCGGTGTCTTATGATGGCAAAATGAGTCTTTCTGAACCACTGACACCTCGCAGCCCATTACTTCACCCAAAGGTTCATTACCCAAAGCTTCATTCAGCATTTCTCCCTAGTGACACCCAGCGACTCTTAAAAGAAATCGCAGATAAATAAAATACATTTATACAATGACATAAGCAGAATTTTTCTTGGGATGTCTACATTTAATTCATTTATTACAATTAATTGATACACAGTTAAGTAATCATTCATTAGTTGTTTGAAGAATGAAAGTATGAACTATAAAGTAAGACAGTGTATATGAGAGTAGTCTGGTGTAGGATATTAAGGTAACAGGCCAAAAACAACAAATATACAATTGTTCTATTTTATTTATTAGTTTTGTTTAATTTTAACTTTTTTCTGATAAGATTCTGGCATGGCAAGTTGAAAACTGAACCATAATATTTCCTCCAGATCTGCTCTACCCCCAAAAATGGAGAAAAAGTAACACAGTTCAGTGGGTTCTTCTTTAATGTTTTAATTTTTTGTTACAAAAATCAAAAACGTTTCGCTTACATCGTTCTATTAATTAGAAGAGCTCTTTTCTCTATAGATGTGTCAAATATTTTAGAAATCACATAAATAAATATTTATTCACCATTATTAAGTTATTAAGAAAGACTAAAGGAAATCGATAACTATTCTACGTCTGTTAAACAAAAAAAGAGGATATTTATGTTTTTTTAAATGAAAATGTTTCATTTTTATACGTCTGCTCAGTAGAGAAAGCGCGTGCTGCTGGAGAGAGAAAAGCGCGCACATATGCCCGAACTTTAGGAACAGAAACAAAAAGAGGAGCAGAAATAAATTTTGACTATTGTATTTTCACATTTATAAAACACTAGTTTTATATTTTTTTTAAGGAGAAGTGGTTCATCTTGACATTATAACACGTTTTACTGTTATTATAATTTTCCATAAAATATACAAACCCATTCTCATGAAATGCATATTAGCATATCGTGCAATTTAATAGACCTATACGTGTCGTTTTTATTGGTTTCTCATTTGTTTTCTGTTTTATAAACCATTGTCGCTTGGGTTTGGGGTTAGAGCAAAAAAATGAAGGTTTCTGGAACTTTAGCCAAAATTCTAAAATTGAATTTGAGCAAAACGTTGTTGACCAAATGAAGAGATTTAAATTAGGCTAACTGGCGACGTCGTCGCTAATGTCTGTATCTGTACAGGATTTACACCTGATATTAAGATGCGTTTTAGTCGATCGGAGGTCCCATATAGCGTGGAAGAGGAAGACGCTGAGGTGTAAATGGGCTGTTAAACTTTTGAAGCTCGTCCACTTTCGACCACATTCAAGAGACTCTTTATCATGCATATATAGGCTAATCACTGCAGGACTCACATGCAAGATCTACTCAGTTGTCCTTAAACATGTAAGACCCAAATAGAGAAAAAAAAACTTAAAATAAAAAATAGTTAACCTTTTATATGTTGTTGTATGAGTCCTCTAATGCAAAAAAATTAATGGGTTTTTACATTTTTTGACATTTTGGTAAGTTTTTATGGAAATGTTGTAATATTACCTTTGGTGTAGCAGAATTGCTGTGATTTCACTCAGTGTCTTAACAAATGTTAATAACATCTAAGAGTTACTCTGCAGGGTGTACTGCTTATGTACCTCAATAATAGTATCATATCATAATCACACAACACGCCATAATCAGACAAACCATATTTTTACGAAAAATCATTTATTATAAAAATATGCTCAGTTTGTATTTACAAAACCAGATAAAATGAAAAAAAAAACCTGGTATTGAGCAGCAATGGCGTCTTTAGGGTGTTACCAGATGATTAGAAACATTTTCAGGATCTTTAAAATCATGTGTTTCTTAGGATGTTTGTTAGTTGTGGAAAATATAACTGTGCCAACAGGGTGATCTCTGTCATAATAAAACAAAAATGTAGATCATTTGTATACTTTATACATAGGCTATTTATTTATTTATTTATTTTGAACATGTAAATGCAATTACAAAATATAAAAATAGAAAAAACACGTTAACAAAACTTTGCAATTTTTTCCAGTAACAAAGATATAAAACAACTCAATTTACATGTACAAAAGGGAGTAGAAAGAAGTAAAACTTGTGTACTCCTACCCCTTTAAACCCCTACTTTACTTAATGTTAACATTTATAATCTGTAAATCTCCATATTCACATACAAACATTACACATACACAATATTATTTATACACATATAAGTTATTCCAAATACACTCAAATTATTATTAACACCATGTGTTTTTATACCTCTGAAATATAATTTCTTTACACATCTTTTTAAAATGTAAAATGTTTGTACATTGCTTCAACTCATTATTTAATTTATTCCACAATTTGACACCACTCAAAGATAAACATAAACTTTTTGTTGTATTTCTAAAACTGGTAATCTTAAAATTTGACATTCCCCTTAAATAAACCCCCTCTTTTTAAATAAAACGTTATCTGTATGTTGCCCGGCAATAAAATAAGCCACTCCCACTTTTGCAAACGTTCAGTAAAGTCACTCCCACATTACTTCCTCAATAAATGCCGGGAGTTTGCGGTGCAAAATAAGTGTTTGTTCGGATGACCAGCTACGCTTCGCTTGTAAGATCTGAATTATTCAAGACATAAATATGGACTCCGACAGCATGAGTGACCAAGAAGAACATCAAGATGTTACAAATGAAAGTACTGAAGAACAAAGAGGTTGGTTTGCATTTTTTGATTCATTATTTAACAAACACGAGGAATATAAAAACAAAACAAAAACGATGTGATTAATCGAGTCATTAGATTGCTAACTAATCAAAAATAGGTAATCAACTTTAACTTTTATTAGTTACAGCTACCCGTCAAGACTTGTTAGGACTAGCTAGTAGATTAGACAATTAAATGAGTAAAATTGTTTAGAGAGAAGAAATTCAGCGGGTTTTGTGAACGGATTTAGAAAACAAAATGTTTCAAAACATTACCAGAACAGATGTCATTAAAACTTGGTTAACAGAATACAACTCAAGTCAAGTCAAATTTATTTATCTAGCGTTTTTTAGTTTTTAAATGTTGTATTGTTTCAAAACAGCTTGACACGAAATAAACTGTAAAACTATTATGGTATTATTGCACGAGATCATGAATTATGATCTAATAAAACTGTATATACTTTACTTCGACTATGAGATATTTAGTAATTTAATGTAATACATGTTTAAACATGCCTTTCCCTTTTATATACCTTAAAATATATATAATAGCAGGAGTTTTACATTACATAAACAATTTGCAATAATACCATGAGTAGCAATGTATAAACATTATTATGTGGATGTCAGCACCATACTTAAATTATAATAAAAAGTTATACAAACAAAATGTACAAAACAAAGATAATCTAAGATTAGACTATCTAAAATGTTGTACATTTAAAGTTAACATAAATTAAAAATGCTTGAAAATAGATGTCATTCACTCTTTCTTCAGTTTTAATGTCCTGTTAATTTTTATGTTCATTTTAGATCTGATGGAAGAAAATGAAATGAGTCCAGAACCTCCGGAACAATCATCTAGATACCCTCCGACTGAAAACAAGGAACAACAAAGAGTTTATAAAGACAAAGGCAAAAGGATCTCCAGCTGCAGTTGTCTTAAGTGTGGCAAGAGTTTCACGTGTAAAGGAAGTCTCAGGGATCACACAAGAATACACACCGGAGAGAAACCTTTCACCTGCCATCACTGTGGAAAGAGCTTTACAAAAAACAGCAGCTTGAAGATACACATAAACATGCATGCTAAAGAGAAACCTTTCACCTGCACTCATTGTGGAAAAGGTTTCACGTATAAAAGAAGTCTGGCAGAACACATAACTATTCACACTGGAGAAAAACCTTTCACATGCTCGCAGTGTGGGAAGACTTTTAGTCGTAGATTTTACTTAGCTAGTCACATGAGGTCTCACTCTAGTGAGAAGACTTTTATTTGTTTCCAATGTGGAAAAAGTTTCGCTAGTACAGTAAACCTGAAAGCCCACGAGAAGGTGCACGCTAATGTAAAGCCATATCACTGCGCTTCATGTGGGAAAAGTTTTACCCAGTCAGGTGCTTTACGAAGACATTTAAAATCATTTATACATAATAAATTCAGACCACTTGAAAAATTGATGTCAGAGAACAATGCTTTCATGTCAAAATTTCATGGCAATTTGTTTACCAAAGAGTAGGCTAATTGATTTAAACACAGCTCCTCCTGTGGTAAGATCTCTATCTCTCTCTCTCTCTCTCTCTCTCTCTCTCTCTTGCTCATCAATTAAATAAATAATTATCTTATCGCTCTACCTTATGTCTGTCTGTGTCTGATTTAAAGTAGGTTTTGTAACTGATGGAAATACCTGTCACTTTTACACATTCTGCCAAATATTGCGCTGCAAAGAGCAGTATTGTGCAACTATCACTGAGTTATTATGGTTACTAATGTTTGAGGTAGCGCATTCATCATAACTGTGATCAAACTGACTGGAACTACTTGTGCATTGAATGATTTTATTTGCAAGGTTAACACTGTATAAAGTAATACCTAGATCTAACTTATAAAAAGTGAGGCAAGTGATTGCTTGGGAAGTTTTAGGTTGAGTCAACTTGACACCTTTAAGTATATTGAACACACTAACATTACTTAATATGAATGCAATAAAATCGAGTTGAGTTAACTAATTGTACTAGTATTACTCAGTTAGATAAACCTACTTTTCTTGGTACAGGTAATATATTTATAGTTAGTTGTTGTTTTTTTATTCCGTGTGATGAGGGCTAGAAACGTTTATTCAATTAACACGCCTACTCAGTCTGGTTTTGGGCAGCTGTAAAGCGTAACATATTCAGTCTATGCACAAGCACCAGTCTTCTGAACGATGGTAACTACAAAACTCAAAGAAGAAACAGAAACTCTTCCAAATATCGAACATAAATGAACATTAAACACTAACAAGTCTTTCTTTTTAGTTAAAAACGAAACAAAAAAGTTTCAATTCAAATTTTACTCTACAAATGCAGTCGCATGCAAAGCATGCTGGGAACTGCAAGTCTACTGCCTAGTTAGTTATGTTTACTAAAATAATTCATGTAGTTTTAACATAAAATTATTAAGTTGATGTCTTTCTTACAAATTGAAATGAATTTTACATAATAAAATGAAGTTGAATAATTCTAAATGAACACATTATAGAGTAAACTCAAATTATTCCAATTTTTATCTTATTTTAACTCATATTTTGATTAAAAACAAACAAGAATAATTTTTTTAATACAGTTTACTCAATTTAATTTTGTTTAATCTACTAAGGCACAGAAACAATTTTTACAGTTTTAAAAGAAGACAGATCTGTTATCCTAGCAAAGGTTGAAAAGAGGATTAAATTAAGGGAGCAATAATTGTGGCCAATGTCTATTTGTGAAAAACATTTTTTTATGATGCTGATTTCCACTTTCCAATATTTTTCATCATTGAAATATTGAATTTTTGTGTGTTTTTTTTAAATAAAAGATAAAAGGAGAAACAATGCAGATTTATTTTCCCAGCTTTTGTTGCTCATATTTACCAAGAAGGCTAATCATTTTGTCTTTAACTGTAGGTTGCATACACGTACATTAAACTCTACTTTACTGTGCTTTTGACCTTGCCCATAGGTTTGTGTACACTTAAAAAAACAACTATACTAACTTGGGGCTAAAGTGTATTGTTTAAACGATCGTACGAATCAAGCACCACTTTTTATTTTGGCACAGTTATGAGAGGGAGAAGGGGAGTGGATTTTTCAGGCGTGACTATTTACTGCACCGAGTCGAAGTACTCCCAAAAGTGCTATTTGTCATTTGGCCTAACTAAATTAAAACTATACTTTTTTACAGTTTTGTCTATGATTAGACGACAAAGACTAATACAATTTTCATTATTCCTCAAATATACGAAACATTAGCCTTTAGTGTTTGTTGAGTGAAAAAAAGACTTTACAAATTCATAGAATAGTTCTTTATAGCCTTGCGTTTCAAACACGCCCTTACGAAAATTAATCATGGTTTTATTGTGGTAAAAGTGTAGTCACCATGGTTTTTTTGGTGTATTGATTACTATCAGCAAAACCATGGTTTTACTACACTAATGTGGGAGTGGCTTATGTATAAATTATACAAATTATCCATCTTTGAATTATCTATCTTGTGTTTAATTTGGTATTCATTGCTGGCATTAATGGGTCCAGATGTCATTGGCTGCTGTAGTTTCTCCTAATGATCTTGTAGTTTCTTAATTTCCCTTTTTGCCATTAAGTTCACTAGTGTGAGCGTAATATTTGATGCATGTTTGGGTTTTCTTATTGTGGGTCTCTTGGGGGTCTGCCTTATCGCTTGGGAACCCCAGCTCCTTGGTTTTTGGTGTCCTTATTATTTTTTGGAAAAGTTGGTGCATTTGCTAACTGGGAGGTATTTCATTATTATTAACTTTCAAGTTCTTTGTGAACATTTAATAAAAACTGTCTATTCTTATTAATAAAATTTGTGTATTGTCCACATCTCATTGTCCTTTTTGCATTAAGAAGAACTGTGAACCTGTGCCTCTTGTACTGATAGGTCTCCAGATATTAACAATGGGGTGACATAGTCGCTATTTGCTATAAGATCAGTGAAGACCACCTTTATACTTATATGTCCACTGTACACTGCAAAAATGACTTTCTAACTTAGTATTTTTGTCTTGTTTTCAGTAGAAATATCTAAAAATTCTTAAATCAAGATGTAGTTTCTTGATGACCGAAATGACCCAAGAAAATAAGTCTTTAGACAATTTTTTTTGTTTGTTTTTAGACAAAAAATAAAAGCACTATTTAAGTAAACAAGCAAAAATCTGCCAATGGGGTGAGAAAATGTTGCTTGAATGAAGTGTTTAAGAAAAAAGAAATCTTATTTCAAGATTTTTTTTCTCACCCCATTGGCAGATATTTTTGCTTGTTTTAAGCACAAATTCACTTAAATTGTATATTTTTGGTCTAAAAACTAGACTTTTTTTTAGGTCATTTTGCTCATCAAGAAAAAGCATCTTAATTAAAGACTTTAAGGACTTTGTACTCATGTTTTTTTAATTTCTTTTCATAGGCAGTTCTATGAGAGGCTGAAAAGCTTTTGAATAAATTAACACTTTCCAATAAGGTTGTATTTGTCAAGATTATTTAATAAATTTGATCAATGATAAATATAGTTTATCAGCCTAATAATCTTCACTGTAAAAAAATCTGTAGAAATTACAATGTTATTGCAGCTGGGTTGCCGGTAATTTACCGTAGATTTACATTTATGTTATTTACTGGCAAGAGTTTGTGTTTGAAAATGTTCATACAGTTATTCATGTTAGTTAGGGTTAGGGTTCATGTTGATTTAACAAATGTATTGGTAATGCAGAAATTACTCCAAGAAGTATTATTCATTGTTAAATTATGTTAACCAATCCATTAACCATAACAAAAACAACCTTATTATGATGTGTTACCACATATATATTATATAATTATATAATGTCTCTAGATGCAGAAGCCCAGATGCAACGCACAACCTTTGTGAGATGGAATAAGAGCAAAATGCTCCTATGTGTCTACAAGAAGTCCGATCAAACATGATCTTGGAACAAATATCTCATTTAAATTTTATAACCTCTATGTAAAAATGAAACAAATAAATCAAATGGCAAAAACATCCTTACATGCAATAAATCCAAACCAACCCATTCTCTTACTGTAATATCCTGAAAAACGTTTAGATTAAGTAACCCTACTGTCTATCTAATCAAATGGTATCAAAGAACTAAAGACGCGGGTATTCAATTGTTTTAAGAACAACGGAGCAGATTCTGCATGTAAAAGTGACAAACTGACTTGTCTTACGGTGACCAATATGCATAATAAAGAGTCTCCTAGTGCAGGACAGAGACAGACATTAGTCAAGATCTGACCACGTCACCAGTAGCCTACTTTTAATCTCTTCATTTGGGCTAAAATTCAATTTCGGCTAAAGCTTTTGCCTAAAGTTCTCGAAACCTTGAGAAGGCCAAATATTTGAAAAGGTTGATAAATTAAATAGTAATTTGATATAAAGTCAATTTTATTATACATAAACATTTAAGATGGCAAATAGGCCTAAACTTTAACTTTTTATGCGTAGGGCCTATATGGAAAAATGAGGATCACAGTAAAACGTGTTATAATGTCAAACTGAATGACTTTTCAGAGCTAAAATTATGAACCTAGTGATTTATAAAATACAATATTCAAAATCCCATGTGTTTCTGCTCCTTTATTGCGCGCATCTGTGGGAGAGCTCTTCTCCAACAGCATGCGCTTTCTCCTCTGCTCTATACAATCAAATTCAAATGAAACATTTTAATTAAAAACATAAATAGTCGTCCTAATAGTAATCCTTGACAGACTTGACAAATATTGTTTATTTTGTCACCATTATTTGCGTGTGTAGGTCCCTAAAGCTGTTTTCGACCATGATAAGTAAATTCCTAAAGCTGTCATTTTTTTCTTATACCGCGTTGTGTTTTTTGTTTAATGTGTTACAATACAATCTACAGGTTATTTAATACTTTAACAAATCTTGAAGTTTGACTTCCTAGAGTTTTTCAAAATAAAAGTTAATCAAGTTTAAGTGTCAGGAGTTCTTGTCGGGACGAAAGTAACACTTGTTACTTGCTGCTAATACTGTTTTTCTAATTTAACTCAAATAACCAAAGAGTTGCAAATGATCTGAACTTGGTTAATCTAATAACAAAACACCTGACAAGACACGAGTTGTAACACAGTGTGTGTCAAAATGATTGATGACCCCCTGTTATTATGGCTTTTTGCAGTCGGTCAAATATATTGGCACTTTTGTATGTGTGTATGATAGTGTTAATTATGTTTGACTGTAATTTTTATGACTTAATCCTGCGTGCGCACATGCATGTGTGTGTGTGTGTGTGTGTGTCTAACCCACCAAAATTATTGCCCTGTTGCAACAGATGGTCCCTTCCGCCACCCTCTCCCCAACAACTTTGTGAAAGGGGTAATTTGTTCTGAATTTGTTGATAAGGTAAATCAATGATTATAGTATGTGTGTGTGTGTGTGTGTGTGTGTGTGTGTGTGTGTGTGTGTGTGTGTGTGTGTGTGTGTGCGTGCGTGCGTGCGTGCATGTGTGTTGAGGTAGTTTAAGGAAGCACACATCTTCCTTATAAAAATGAAGCATGTTTTTACTACAGTTAAAAAACTATGGTTTACAGAAAACAGTATTTAAACATGACTTATTGGGGTATAGTATCACAATCTCGTCGGATGGTAATAAAAGCGCGTTTTTAAGGTGCAAAGTACTGACAGATGTTCATCTGACAGGAAGTTTAGTTTTATCAGGTATATACATGTACCTTTTTTCCCACTGGCAGCACGACTAACATGGCAGGGCATCTCCGGGGTCAAGGCCAGTTATTATATTTCATAAAAGTCTAGTCTAAAAATGGCTGTTCTTTAAAAAAAAGTTAAAATCAAGAATCGAATCGTGACCTTAGAATCGAAAATTTAATCGAATCGAGGATTTGGAGAATCGTGACACCCCTATACATAATTATTATACACAATTCACACACATATATTATGTAAACAAAAACTTTTATTCTGCTATAGATTAATCGCGATGAACCGCTGTGCATCCCTATTACTGGCAAAATGATTCAAATATGATTTTTTTGGCCAATATCGCACACCTCTAGGCTGCATATATGTGTTAAAGGTAAGCTATTATTAGAGTAATAAGTTATTTTACACTTTTACGCGCATGCCCAGTGTGCGTGAATAATCCATATTTTATGTGTTTATGGTCGGGTATAGTGAGGATGAAGATCGTTTCTGAAATGCCAGTATAAATGAGGATGGTTTTAATTTTTAAAATGCCTCTTTAAAAACGCAAATGCTCTAATGTTAACCCCACCTTAGCGTCTCTGATCTTAACACCTAGGTTCTGATTAAAGCAGACATGCCCCGACCTGTTCTTCCTTGCTGTGGGGGTGAAGGGGGGGGGGGGGGGTAAATTGTTTTAAAGGTTTGCTTCCAACAGATCAAAAGAATTTCAAGACAAAGAATCAAACAATTAACATAAAGTACTGGGTTTCCATCCTGTCTGATTTCCTTTCTGGGTGGTAAAATGCCACTGTGTCTACCCGTCCAGAAGAACCAATAATGGCGCTTTTCCATTGCATAGCACCCAACGGTCCGGTCCAGTTAGGGTCGGGTCAGCTCACTTTTGGGAGCTTTTCCATTGGGATCACTTCGTAGTACCCGATACTTTTTTTCGTACCACCTCGGTTGGGGTTCCAAGCGACCCGAGCTGATACCAAACGTGACGCGTAAACACTGTAGTTCACTGATTGGTCTGAGAGAATCGTCATCGGCGCCGTCATCCTATTATGTAAAATATTAGCTTTAGCTTAAGCTTGCTGCTAGCTTGCGCTGTCTCGAGCAAACATGTTGTCATCTGTGCTCTGTTTTAAGTTTCCAAACACCCTTTTAGCGATTAAAAACATCCACAGGTTGTGAATCAGGAACACATAAAAGTTTTTTCCAGACTTGCAGTTTGTGGCGGCACATTCGCGACATGCACGTCAGTATTATTTATGCTTTAATGCAACTTCATTGAGGCTCAGCGGAGCACTGTCGACAGACGCCACGGGTGTTTGAACAGAAACTGTTATGTGAGAGAGAGGTAGTTATAAACGCGATGTGCAAAGTAAACTTCTATTTGTGGTGGCCAATTTTAATTTTGTGGCGGCACATTCGCGACGTGCACGTCAGTATTATTTATGCTTTAATGCAACTACATTGAGGCTCAGCGGAGCGCCGTCGACAGACGCCACGGGTGTTTGAACAGAAACTGTCATGTGAGACAGAGGTAGTTATAAACGCAATGTTCAAAGTAAACATCTACGTATTTGTGGTGGCCAATTTTAATTTTGTGGCGGACTGATAAATAAATAAATGTTTGGGAATGTACAAGGACGCTCTCTCTTGTATGATGTCACAGCCGTATGCAGCGCAAATATAACGACACGCCTATAATTCCTCCCACTGCGAAGTGATACTAAACTCAATGGAAAAGCTAACCACGCCAAAGTGAGGTGAGCTGACCCGACCCAAACCAAACCAAACCGTGGGGCACTATGCAATGGAAAAGCGCCATAAGCTTAATGTTTCTGTTAATGCAGTCGATGTGTCTAGATGTTTCACAGCAGACAAAGGATCTTTTTTGGATGTGTTAACCTTACACTAAATAGGCTTAAACATAGGCGGTTTTTAAAATCAATATAAAACTACAACAAAATATAAGATGCAAACTTACCTAACTTACCTGCTTATAAATCCAGAAGGGTTATGTGTAGGCCCCCAAGCACGTAATCTATTCTGTAGGGAAGAGCGAGGCACAAAGTAACACAGGGTAACACAGCTACTTTACATAGAGATGAGCCATCTGAGCATTTGATCTTTATCTCTTACTGGCAACTTAGGATGTAACTGATTTGTAGCTGGCAATACATTATTTTATTATATATATATATCTATATATATATATATATAAAATATATGTATTCATGTATTACCAGCTAGGGGGGGGGCGAGATGGTGCCGGGGGGGCCCAGTATTATGACATTTTATAAAATACATTAATTTATCATGAATTCTGTTTAATTAAACCTAACAAATAAGGCTACTAACCAACAATTATACTTTGTATAATTTAATATGTTTTGTTTAATTCAAATTGTAATTTTTAGAACAGGTTTTGTCATAAGTTTGTGTGCCGTACACAAGGGGGGGCCGCATGCTGAAAAAATTTGAGAACCACTGCTGTAAGGATATGAGTGACATTCCTATATACTTTAAGCCTTTGCAAGTTTGTGGTCTTCTATTCAGTTTTACTGATCTGACCCCTCGTTCAGACAGACAGCGACGTTATCGCTGTGTGTCGCCCCTCTTTCAATGAGGCGTTTCTAAATCTGCTTGTCATAAACAAATGAGTACCATCCACACCAGTAACTAACGAGAGAAGGATGACGTGAACTCCACTGCTTTGTTCTCATTGGTAGTCGCTCCCGAAAGTCGCTCGACATTTGCATAAAGTTAAACTTTTCTTAACTTTCTCGTGTCGCTGGACACGCCCATACAGTCGCCAACGGTCACTTTCGCTCGTGTCGCTGGAAGTCGCCAGGTTTCCATTGAAATGAATGAGATTGCGTCGCTCTGCTACTGCTTGTCGTTGGCTGTCTGAATGGGGCATAAGACATTTATATCTCTCCATCTCTACATGACCCTGCGCTTTCTCGAGGTTCTGAGTGATATGTGTTCATTTGTGTGTTCAACTTCACGCAAGGCTGTATAGGCATTATTAGATTCATTAAGCGTGTTGTGACAAAAAACAATCAACATGTCGTGCAAATACGCATTAAAAACCAGGTCGCGCATTTAAAGCGTAAAGCCCACCTTCTATAGGACTGAATGAAAACACGTTATTCGATTTGTGTCATTTCATACCCACCAGTGGGCACACTGGCGAGGACTTGCAGAGCAGAGAGAAATGTTGGGTTTAATTAAAAATATTATGTCAACAGGTTCCACGCAATTTGTTTAAGTAATCTCAACAACTCATCGTATAGACCTTTTTTTATTACAGTTTATCAAACAATGCAATGTTACATTTCAAACCATTTCTTTATTTTGTTTTGTTCTAAAATGTATCAGAACACGTTCATTGATTCATACTTATTACTTACGTATCTATCTAATGGTGCTACACTTCTGCAAGAGGGTGCCAGAACAACAATTACCCATAATACACGGTAATATTCTCAGCCAATGAGATGCAAGTTTGTATTGGTTTTATTAATCTGTTACTTTTATGCAAAAAAAGTGTGTCTTGACAGCTTTTTAAAAAATTATTTGTTTGCCAACAGGCTGAACAAATATTTTTTAAGTAAAGCTGACAAGACACACTTTTTTGTTGAATGAACTAGATTAAATTAACTTCACATTGTTAAACAAATTTTTTAAGTAATCACAACATAAAAGGATTAAGTGAAATTGGCAGAAGTGAAAGTTCATTTTTTTTGAGTGTATATGCCAGGGCATAGCCCAATTTAATCCCTGGATATAAGGCCTTTTTAAACATTTTGATTTTACGTTTACATTTTGATCAAATGTGAAACAAACACAACACAAAACACCATTCATAAGCTGAAATATGTAGCCAACTATCCCATCAAACATGGAACATCTGGGAGGCGTTCAGATCATGTGTCTGTTGGTTCAGACCCTCTTTTTAAACGTCTACTGGATGCGCAATAGAGAGTCGGTGTCTGGACATCACTCTTGCACCTTTTTTGGACATCTGTGGACGTGCAGTACAGGTTCAGCGTATGAACGTCAGACTACAACCTCTTATAGACGTCTGTGGACATGCAAAACAGGGTCAGTGACTGGACGTCACTCTTGCAGCCCTTTTGGATGTCGGTGAATGTGCCAAAAAGGTTCAGGGTATGAACGTCAGACTACGAGCTCTTATGGACGTGTGCAAAATTTCAATAATGAACATTTGAAAACACTTCTTTAAAAATGTCTGTTAAATGTTCAACAAGCATAGGACGTTAGTAGGACGTCTAATTTCAACACAAAAGACATCTAAAAAAGACGTTGCAAAAACGTTCATTCTGGCTACTCAGAGGACGTCTTTTAAACATTAGACAAAGATGTTATATTGACGTCTTTTTTGGACGTATTTTTGCTCAGTGGGATCTCTCTCTCACACACAGAGAGCTTGACATACAGTATTGCAGATCTTGCTCTGAAGCGTGTATGTGTACACTATGCCCAGGTAGAAAAAGTAATGTACTGCGCCAAGATACAAACTCCTCCTTATCTAAAATGTTATAAAAGTTCAGACATTTAAAAAATTAGTCCTAAAAAATCTCATTACCGCAACAGTCAGAAAACATCAACACTGACATATTTTCAAAATGACATGACAAACCTGAAAGAACATAATTTGGAGATTCTGCACATGCATTTAAAATCAAAGTATTATGCTTCTATTAATTAAATTAACATTTATTAAGCATCTGTTGCGGTAATGATAATCAAAATGTCGTGTAAGCATTCTGACAAGACAATATTTCAAATTAACTGTATAAAAATGATCTTACCTGGTAGCCATCTTGAAGTAACTGGTCCATGTGCTTGGTCACTCAAAATCAAACTTTATTAAAATTCTGTATGTGTGCTTAAACTGTTCTCAAAAAGTGTTGCGGAGGATGAGAACATCAGGCATGGACACATCATTTTCCTAATATTTCTTCATTATTATTATACATGAATATTCAGTAAATATTTTTCCTGTCATCTAAAGTAGTCTAGCAAAACATCCATTAATTTTTTTCTTAATATTTTTGTGTTAATTTGATTAAATTACAACATAACGCATGTTCAAACACAGCAGGACACATTGCGGTAATGAGAATTTCAGCAGAAAATGAGATAAAATTTCCAATTATAAATTTTTATGTTGAAATCACACATTGTGCAAGGTAGAACACAGTATTGTGTTAATTCTGATGCTTTTTAATGTTACTATATTACACATTTTAAAGCTAAAATCATTAGTGCCGTGGTGTTTCAATGGTTTCATGAGAATCACCCGTGTAGATTTAAACGAATATGCTGAATTACCTGTGGAGAAGATAGAAAGCAGGCAACTTCAGCATCCCTTGACCCACTAAGAAAAAACAAGTCCAAAAGATGACGTGGATATTTAAATATATGACTGAATTTAGCTCTCCAATTTAATTGATGTCTGTTTAGAAAACTGGGGGGCAAAATATTTTTGGCACCGGGCCTGGGGTCTCATTAACTGTGCGTAGGATTTTTACTAAAAGTCTAAGTATGCAGAAAAGCCAGAAACAGCATACGCCAAAAAAAAGACAAATGTTCCCTTTATAAATCACAGATCACCATCAAGTTTGCATACATGAATCATCCTCAGATCCCACCATTCAAGCACATTCTCCCATTAAGTTTGTTTTTTATAGATCACAACCTTTGCGTGGGAACTGCCGTACACACGTTTCCAGACCCGTTTTGTGTGTACGCTTTATAAATGATACCCCTGGTCTAATGGAGAAGACAGAGATCAAGTTATTAAGCGAATATAAAAAAAAGATGTGGAAGTCTGTCTTCAAATTTTAGTAAAATTCATGATTATTAAAACACATTACAAAAATTACTGTTATAGGTTTGTCTAAGACTTGGTTAACGGAGGAGAAAGGTGTGGAATTTCATTTTGAGGGTTATGAATTGTTTAATGTTAATCAGATTAATAAGAGAAGGGGGGGGGGGTTCTATATGTTAGTGATCTGAAAACAATTGAGTGTATGACTACTGCAACAGAAGATTTAATGAAATGTTTAACTGTTGAGATTGAAATGAAGAAACAGAGAAATATTGTTGTCACATGTAGAACTCTAGGGTCTAGTATTACAGTATTTAATATGGGATGAATGAAAATAATGTGTATATAATTTGCGGGGACTTCTAATCATTCTAGTAGTTTAGATTTCTTAGAGTTAATGTATAGCAGAGGCCTTTATCTGACCATTACTAGGCCTAGCCAAATAACCTCCAGTTGTGCCACATTAATTGATAACATTTTTGTAAATATATTTAAAAAAAAATGGTCAAAAGTGGTCTTTTGATCAATGATACAACTGATCATTTACCGATATTTGTAACTCACTTCGGTGAAGTAAAAACAAATAAAGTAAAGTTTAGTAAAGTTATTAAAGATTAAATAGATTTAGGGATGATCTTATGAAAGAACACTGGGATAATGTTTATAGTACAAATAATGTAAATAAGGAGTCATTTTTTGAAAAGTATTTATGGTTAGGCCTATATAATAAAAATTGCCTAATAAAAATATTGAATGATAAAGAAAAAAAAACCTTGGTTAATGAAGGGTATTCTGAAATCTTGTAAACAGAAGAATAAGCTTTATCGAGATTTTATAAAATATCAGACAATAAAAGCAGAAAAAAATATAAAGCCTATAGACGTTTCGGCAGTAACAACATAACAAGCGGCTGTCGCGGTCCGCACGTAACTTCCGGTAAACTCCTCTAAGAATAAATAACAACAAAGTTCTTTAAACGTAGTATTTAAGCAATATCGCTCGAGTAGGAGTGTGATATAGCTCTATATCATCACGGCTGTGACTCGGCCAGCGGCACGAGGCCGCAGGCCGAGTGCCGGAGGCAATCACAGCCGTGATGATATAGAGCTACACCACACGACTCCGAGAGCGAGATTGCTTTTATACAACAGTTCGACGGCACACGTTTGAAACGGAGTTATTTTAAAAGCCTCTTTGTTTGAGAACTACTTCTTCTGCCACGGATTTGAGGGCGGCCAGAATGACAGGAAACACTTTCGGCTGCTTTGAAGCTCATAACAACTCAATGGACGAAAAAGCCGTTACTTTATATTACCGTTTCTTGGTCACACAGTGTAGTTTTAAGATTAGTTCAGTCGAGAATGTATCTGTATTATATTTAAATCTGCAGTCGATTAGTTAAGATAGCGCCTGTTTGAACGTTTGGTTAGTGAGATTCGGTACGAATGAGAACCAAAGCATGAGCGGACGTCAGTGTTCACTCGCCCCGCTGACCACCGCCCTCTCTGGGCTACATCTCTGACAGGGATTCCCTGGCTCTCATGTTGGCCTTGTTTGTTTATGATCGTCAAATGAGATCAAATCAGCAGTATTTGGTGTCATGATCAAACTATTACTTGTTTTTTATTCATATTTAGTGTCTTTTGTGTTGTTATTGTTTTGGCGCGAGGTAAAAGTTAATAAAACTATACTTGTGTAACGTTACTATTGCTTTCTCATTTATTCTTAACGTGATACGAGCACTCGATTATTATTATTAAACTTTGTTCTTGTCAGTACTATATAAAACGGTTTTTTATAAGTGTCAGAGAGAGATGTTTTTGCATGCTGCTTATAAATATATCAGTGGCGATATCTCATAACATGTTTTAATAGTCACGTCACGATAAAGTAAATGATCAATGTCCACATTTAAAAGCTGCGGTGCTTACCTGCAGTTCCACTGTGTTTTCGCGTTCTGATAAGAGATAATAGGTCCTTAAAAAACCGAGTGTTTATATTCCTCTTTCCAAGTGTTAATCGTCCACACGATGTGACAAGACATTTCTCCCATTAACTTTAACGTAACATCCAAGAGCGCTGATCTTTGACGGAATAATAACTTCCGATTGGGGATTCACAGACTGATTTATGAGCTAGTAAACTAATGAGACACACGGAGAGTGATTCAAAACCATAGACCGTAAAAAAATATGGACGTAGTGTCCGTGACGTCACCCACTGGCTTGTGAAGATCGCTTTTGAAGCTTAAAGTAGGCGTTGCCTGCCGTCGCCACCTTGGCCGCGCGTCCCCGCGAATTACTCGCGGAAAACCGAAAATGGATAAAGAGGCGGGACATGGGTGAAGCTGAGGTGAAACCACGCCCGCCTAACGCGAGTCTAGTGACAGTAGTGGCTGTTCAACCGACACTTAAGCGGCCACGCCCTTAATTATGCAGAAGTTTAAGGCTTAATATAATCTAAACGGATGAGTTACAAAAAAATTCACTCCCCTCACAGTTGTCATGAAGGGCAAAATTAGCTATATAGGCCAAAAACACTTTTTGTACCAGGCTGTAAACATATTATTTTCTACTGTAAAGTTGGCGATTTTTAACATGGGAGTCTATGGGAATTGACTCCCTTTTGGAGCCAGCCTCAAGCGGCCAGTCGATGAATTGCAGTTTAAGTCACTTCCGTGTTGGCTTCATTAGAGAGATCGGAAGGTTGCCCCTCGTTCAAAACAGAGCGTCTGCTTCTTCTTCTTCTTCTTTTCGTTTAATGGCTGCTCACTCCTTGGGAGTATTACTGCCACCTACTGTATACCTTGCGCATATGTGTAATGGATCAGGGCGTCTGTGTTTTTCCATTCAGAGATGAGCCTGCTTAGGACCTCCATTCACTAGGTGGCGGAATGATATGAAAGGTGAAGCGGTTACAGTGCCGATATCAGCACAATATCGCATAGCTCTTAGCCAATCAGATTCGAGAACCAGAAAGAACTGTTAAATTTATATAACAAGCAAAAAAACAACACATAGATCACCTAGGAAACCAAAACATTTGTTATTTTTGACGAGGCATTTGTTCAAGAGATCAGTTTAGCGACTAGTCAGATCATTCAAAAAACGAAACCGGAAGTAAGGTTCGGATCCAGACATGTTTCACGTGCGTTCGATTAAAACCGTCTATAAATATAAGCTGACTACTATAATGAGACATGCAAAGAAAGTTTATTATACAAACATGTTGATGGAAAATAAAAGTAATATTAAAAGAATGTGGAAAGTCTTAAGGGAGGTTATGGGCAGTAAAATGAATTATAGTCAGCCATTATACTTAATGAATGAACAAAACATTGAGATAAGTGGTGGAAAAATGGCTGATGAATTTAACTCATTTTTCGTTAATGTTGGTCCAAATCTTGCCAAAACTATACCTCTACATAATGAAAATAACAGTTGGAAAGGTGAAAACAGAGTCATGCAATCTCTTTTTCTTAGTGAGAGTGAAATTAAAAAGTAAATATTCATGTTATAGTGATGGCTTATATTGCCAAAGAAACTATACATTACATTATTAGACCATTCAAATATATAATCAATTTGTCTTTTAACACAAGCGTCTTTCCAGATAAAATGAAGGTGGCTAAGGTTAAGGTTAAACTTTATTTGTCCCTGAAGGGAAATTTGTCTTGGGCAAAGGTGCTACAGTGTTATTCCGAACAGACAATAAAATGAAACAAAAATAAACAAAAATACATCAATGAATAAATCTAAAATGTAAAGTGCATATACACAATGTTCTCATATGTTGTAAGAGCATTATTTTTGGTAGAATTCAGCATTTTTATCGAGGCAGGAACCAATGAAAGCTTCAATCTATTAGTTTTGCATATTGGTATTCTTAGTCTCTTTCCTGATGGCAGAGTCTGATATTTGCTAAAAAGAGGATGTTTGACATCAGTACTGATACTTAGTGCTCTTCTCATCCTTGCTTGTTCGTATAGTCTCTATGGACTCATATTGTTTTATTCCTATAATTTTCATCGCTGTTTTGTGAATATTGTGAATTTTAGTTGAACAGACAAGTTTCCAAACCAGAGTGTTATTCCATACTGAACAAGGCTTTCAAGCGTAAAAACACGTAAGATATTGTTACCCACTCCATACAGTCTCAGCCTTCTTAAAAAATAAAGCCTCTGTTGTAGTCGTGTGCACAAACTGTCAATGTGTGTTTTCCAACAAATCACACTGTCCATATAAAACCCCAGGTATCACTTGCTTATCTCTGTGTTTTTAATGATCCCAGATACACCTCTTGGGTCAAGGACCATTTCTTGTGTCTTATTTACATTTAAAACAAGACAGCTTTTGTCACACTACTGAATGAAAGTATCGATTTCACTGTGGTAAGATGATAAGCCCATGCCTTTGTGTAAGAGACTTAAAATGACAGTGTCATCAGCATATTTCATTATGTACTTATTGATATTTATGCTCCTGCAGTCATTTGTGTATAAAGCAAAAAGTACAGGTGATGAAACACAACCGTGTGGCACTCCTGTGCTGCTACATCTGACCTCAGAAAGTGTCTCATTGATCATAACCTGCTGAGTTCTATTACTTAAAAATAATAAAACCATTTGATGAAAAAAGTACTGACACCCATGCCACGCAGCTTCTCTAAAAGCAAATGTGTCTGCACTGTATTAAATGCTGAACTAAAATCCGCAAATAAAATACAAGCACTGTAAAAAAAATTGCTGTAATTATCCAGCTGTTTGCCAGTAACTTACTGTAGAAGATAAAGACTAAAATGTTTCATGTTCATTTAACTTTAAACAAACTGTTGCCAGTAAATAACATAAATGTAAAATCTACAGTAAGTTACTGGCAGCTAGTTGCCAGTAATATCCAGTAATACTGTAATTTCTAGTTTTTTTTACAGTGAACATAGGCTTTAGTATTCTCAAGATGCTTAGAGACAAGATGAACAATACTAAGAGCAGCATCCTCAGTACTCCTATTCTGCCTAACGGCAAACTGACAGGTGTCTAATAGTGGCTCTACTTCTTTTTCCAACAGTGAGATTACAAATTTCTCAAAACACTTCCCGACATTTGAAGTCAAAGCCACAGGACGAAGGTCATTATTTGAAAATACACCAGGTTTTTTAGGGATTGGTATTATATGTGACTTTTTCCACAAATCTGGCACAGAGTGGGTATCAAGAGATACCCAATGCTCTTCAGTTGTTAACCCATCTGGCCCAGTAGCCTTGTTGGTGCGAAAGCACTTAAAAAGATGTTGCACATCACATAGGTCTACTTCTGTCCAGGGAGTATCTTTGGTATCAGGCAATGACTGTAATTTGCTATGACATTCCTCCAAGTCATTTTTTGTTTCAAATCTCAAATAAAACTCATTTACCATGTGTCTCAATTCGTTCCCTAGCTCCCGAGGTCGTGAATCAGTATATCGTGTACACAGGTTCGGGCACTGGTAAGGACCCTAGCTCACTTCACATTGGGACAATGTTCACTTATTTTTCTGTCACTTGGCTACTTAAGCGCGTTGTAATCACTCACAGCTGTTACTCATCAACAACCTGCAAAACCAACATCTTTCTGACTTAATTTTAAAAACAGTACATTGTGAAAAATGCTGCCATTATTCTCTTACATATCTGTGCATAAAATTGGAGGCATATAATTACATTTTAAATGTAATAAATATATTTACAATTTTAAATAAATATTATTCTTTTAAATATTGAGTAGATTGTGGCCCCTTACTTTGTAGCAATGTGTGTTTATAGCAGGGGCGGACTGGCCATCGGGAGTTCCGGGAGCAATCCCGAACGGCCGGTCCATTTCAGGCCGAACCGGCCGGAGGTCAAAAAGTTTTTTTTTTTAATGCCTGACCAGGCGCTTAGCTGCAGCGGAACGCTCTGTGTCTGTTTCAGACCGGGCCAAACCAATTCTTCAAATCTTGAGGGGAGATAAGAGCGGCCCCTCCCAACTTGGACTGATCCTCGGTTTTCCTCACATCCGATTGGCTCAAAGGCGCCGATCAAAAGAGTTTACTTTTGGTCAGGTTTGGATTCGTGTGAATGCAACATAGACAAGACGGTAAAAATTGCGAAAAGAAGAGAAAGAAATGGGTGGGACCTAAAACATAAAAATGTTGGCACAAGAGGCAGCTAAATGCGCCAAATTAACAGACCTTTTTCGCAGTCAAAAGGACGCTGTGGCAGGAGGTGCAGATGAGGAAGGACCAGCAGCATGGACAGGACAGGTGCACAATTAGTGATGCATCTATTATACACTGAAATCATTTATATTTGCATTTAAATATAGGCATATATAAGGGATAATGTAGAGCGAGGCGGTTGTTATAGCGAATTCAACCCCGACAGACTTATCAGGACCCCACGCAAAGCGGAGCTTGGTTGTATTCGCTATAAGAACCGCCTCGCTCTACATTATCCCGCTTATGAAATTGATGAAATAGCCTACGTGCGTATTTTGGCAACAGAAGTGGTGTTGTTCCCCAGTGGTTTTAACATGTTAGCAACTCAGTAAGTTTATCAAAACAGTTTCTTAGCATCAAATGTCTGGTAATTGCGTTTGGTTGCACTAATAATATACTAATACGTATATATGGTCACTTTATATTTGGCCATCTGCTAACGTCTTCTATTCACTCCACTATAGTACACGGATCTGGTAGCTGTGTTGAAAAACTTGATAAAGTCAACTTTTTAATATAACTTTCTCTGTCTGTGTTGCTTCACTGCTGATTCTTGTCTGTATATTATCTGTTAAGGTCACTGATGGAGAGAGACAGGTTGATGATGACTCTTGCAGTCATATTGATGAGGAGGAGGAAGGAAAGCAGAACAAGAGGAGGAGGAGAATGGAACCAGTACAAAAACAGTGATGGGGCAGTGTGCAGGGCTGGGTAGGCAATCATATTACCCTGTTGGAAAAACCAGCATACCAGCAAGACCAGCATATGTTGTGTTTTGGTGCTGGTATGCTGGTGACCACCAGCTAAACCAGCATCAAACCAGCATAGACCAGCATAATTCCCATGCTGGTTTGATGCTGGGTTTTTTTCAGCAGGGTAGGCATATCAATCAATCAAGGCTTTATTAAGGACACACAAATAGAAAAATACAGCACAATATTACATATTTACATATAGGATAAAATGCAATAGTTCCACTTACTAGATTATAACCTGACTAAAGCACAGATTGAATAAAAAAAAAGGAATTATTCTTAGCCATATTTTTTACTGATGTTCTTCTCATGCATATGTAGCTGTACAATCAGTAAGCAGAGGCAAGGTCCAGCACAGGGGAAGTGGAGCCAGGGAGAGTTGAAAGTGAGTATGTACACACACAATCTCTATTTTATAGGACTGTATTGTAGTTTTTGATTATCTGAGTGGGTATGTGTGAGTAATTGTAACAATTTTACCACTCCAACTGACTGTACACATGACATGCTGGTAGTTAGCAGTATACTGTGACTTATGTGTTCGAGATTAGGTTTTGCTGACCTGGTTGTGTTTAGTGCAGTGGTGACTTGCTTATACAACCTGAGGAGGCAGGTGTTATCCTAAAGTTTCTTTAAGGTCTTCAGCATAATCTGATTCTCTTCAAGTTCATACCATAAAAACACTACTAGAATTAAAATAACTGCAAAAAATCCTGCTCGTGCACCAAGGGCACTTGCGTAAAAGGCCTCTCCATCTTAAAGTCCCGGGCTGAATTTCAGTCCCAGTACGTCCCTGGTTTATAGTTACAACTAAAACAAACGTTTGTCTTTATAAAAGTTCTGTCGCATTTCATGAAGTTTATTCAGTGTCAAGTGAGTTTCGGTTGGAGAGCTTTAGAAAAGGTCACGTGATTTACGGTAAGGGAACATAGGGACCATCAATGCTCACTGATTTTTGCGTTGCATTGTGGGAATTTTTAGAGACAGAACGTTCCAGTGCACTGGAAGGATTTTGCGATTGAGACAGCCTTTAAAATGGCCGACTCCCTGATCAGTGCCCTACTTACTGAACAAGGGAGCTGATTGAGACACTCATTTAGTTCATTTGCTCTTTGTAGATTGTCTAATGTTGTAATATGTTTCTTAGCAGTTAGTGACCAATTTCATTGTTTCCCAAAGTTGTCTTGTGTTAGAAGTATAAAAACTGTTTTCCATAGCTTGCCTGTGCTGTTCCTTTGCTTTTTTCAAACGATATTTTAATTATTTCTGTGCCACTGAAAGTCCTACCTAACCACTGTTCCTAAATGCCAGCTTTATATTATTAAATACATTTTATACACTCTTTAATGTCTTTTGTAATATATGGCTTGTTGTTAGGTTAGACAACTACATCCTTTTTTTCACCACATTATCTACACAAAAGTTAAAACTATTCCCCTTTTAACATCTGGTGACAGGCATAGTCTCACAAATTATAGGCCTATATCCTTGCTTTCCCAATTTTCTAAAATTCTGGAGAAGCTGTTTGTTAAGAAATTATTTTCTTGAAAAACCTTCTTTGATACATGATAATCAGATTGGGTTCCGAAGCCCTCGTTCGACAGCTATGGCCTTAATGAAAATCACAGAGGACATTACTACAGAATTGAACAATAAAAATCATACAGTTGGTGTTTTTATTGATCTCAAAAAGGCATTTGATACTCTTGATTATGGCATATTGATTACAGACATATGGAATCAGAGGTGTAGTATTGAATTGGATTATTAGTTATTTAGAAAATAGACAACAACATGTAGAGTATATAAGCCATGAATCCAAGTTGGAAACAATACAGTGTGGAGTCCCTCAAGGCTCTGTGCTGGGGCCTACATTTTTTATTTTATATATCAATGATCTCTGTGATGAATCAAAGATTTTAAGTTTTGTTCTTTTTGCAGACGATACTATTTTTTTGTATCGGAGAAGAACTTAAAAATATTCATGAAAATTATTGAACAACAATTGGTCCTACTTCAGAAATGGTTTAATACAAATAAACTGTTGTTAAATTTAAGTAAAACAAAATGTATGTTGTTTATAAATCAAAAATGCCCTGATAATGTTTGTTTGACTTTAAATGGAATAACTATTGAGAGAGTGTCAGAATTGAGGTTTTTAGGAGTACTCATTAGCCGCGTTTGCACTATCGGGCTTCAAGCGGGCGTGCCAGTGCCTGCCGGGGCCTGTCGCGTTTGCATTGTCACTTCCGGGGCATGATCGTGCTTCACTGGTGCTTCGTTGGGGCTTAAGGCCCAGCTTTTCTGGCCTGCCGAATACCTTGGGCCAGAGCGGCTTCTCGGGGCTAGGGGAGTGGTAAAGGTCAAAGGCGGAGTTTATCTGAGTCTCTGGCAAGATGGCATCCATCTGTCTGCAGATTTAAAACTTTAAAAATAATCGGGATCACCAGTAATTTACTGTTTAACGGAAGATGCCTGCTATGTTTGTACTTCGGACTGTAGAAAATTATCTGCATGTAAAAAACAAAGACGCGTTACAACGCCGAACTCGCCATGTTAAGGATCCGCCGCACACAGCTACCGGTTCGGGAGAAGTTTATAAAGTTTCGCGCACAGAACAAAGTGTTTAAAGTGCAACAGTGCTGAGAAATTAAAGATGTGTGTTGGATCATCATTTCATCGTCCATGTATTAAAGAAGCGATCACTCGAGTCAAGATGGCATCTACAGTCGGTGAGTTAACATGCAACATAACGTTTGCATACAAAACACTTAAAATACAATACAAATAACGATTGCATAAGTGTCTTACATGGGTGTTTATTGTGTTTTTTGTGTTATATTGTCATCTCTGTTGAATTTTTTAGTCAGCCCTTAGAAAAAGTAACCATGGTTTTATTATATTAGTCATAGCCATGCTTTCTGGTATTTTGGAGATTAATTTAACTCTTATATGAATGTAGCAAACTTTATATGTCGGTATACTGTATGTGTATTTACAAACCCTTTATACAAAACATCACATGTGCTGCTTTATTCTTTTGTGTCCGTTTTACAGAAAAATGCTTTCAGTAAAAAAAGCATTTTCAGTTTGTCATCCAGGAGTTTTTATTTTGTATATGAGAGATGACACAGCAACAAATGCAAGAGCAGGAGATGAAACGAAGATGATGATAATGAGACGACAGGAGCCATGGATGTTGAAATTCGTCCGGAGGAGATGTCTTTAAATACACCTGTTTGTGCACTGATATAAACTTCATATGTAAATAAAGTACCGCGTTATTATTACTACGACTGCTTGTCAGTTAATTGAAAATGATTGCTTAATAAGGATCACATCTGAAACACAGAAATGGTAAGATGCAACAAAATGGTAAATATAACCATCATTAACTTAACCACTGTAACATAGCGTTTTAAATACTTGTGTATATTCAGAGTTGATTCTTAACGAGTAAATTTTCTAATGATTTCTCAAACGTTTTGATTTTTGAGATGCAAGTAAAGTGATTTTCAGTCCTATTTAGCTATTCGAGGCAGTTCTTTATAGACAAAAGTATTTATTGATTGACACATTATTGAAATAGCTATTAGACAGTTACCTTGTGTTTCATGTGATGCTCAACTATTAACGTTTTCATGATTAATATCACATCTCTTATAATGTGCAAGTATGTTTACATCGCCATAGAACTATAATTACAAACTTAATGTTACATATTTAAACACGTGCATTCCTGTATTTTAAAATAAGATTATTTTACATAAATGTAAAACTAGGACTCGTTATATAATGCTTATTGATCTGATATTGTCTCGTCCTGAGATCGCTCGTGTGCAGCCAACATAAACTTCAAGAGTAACAGCGCGGATGGAGCAAACATCTCTATCTTCTCATCTTGGCTTTCACCGTGCAAACAGCCGCCTCAGTTATGTTCTTTATGTTTGTTGTATGATGATGCGATCTCACTCCCGTCTCCTGTCAGATTGAAGTGACTTCCTCACGGTAAAACAGGCGGAGTTGTGTGACGTTACATCCAGGTAGGCGTATTAAGGGCGGGGTTTTCTGAAGCGCTGCGGCGGTATTGGCTTGACAATGCAAACGCGTCGTGATTTTGGCTACACAGCTGGAGGTCTGAGGCTATTGGCTCCGTGAGGCCCGTTTGAAGCCCTGGCTCGCACAGGCCCGATAGTGCAAAAGCGGCTATTGATGAAAAATCTAAATGGAAGTCACATATAGCTTATGTAAGAAATACAATTAGTAAAAAATATTGCTGTTTTGAGTAAAGTTTATGTTAAATGATAAGGCAATGAAAATCCTATATGTTCCTTTATTTTTCCATATTTGATATATTGTTTGGAAATATGGGGTAATTCTTATTTCACTAATTTAATGCCCCTATTTATTTTGCAAAAAAGCTGTAAGAATAATTAATAGAGTTGTGCCCAGAGAACATACAACTGTTTCTTAAGTAATGACTACTCAGATTGAAGGACTTGGTTGCTTTACAAACCATATTGGTTGTTTTTAAAGCAAAATATTGCCTGTTACCACATGGGTTACAAACCTTTTTACGGCAAATAGTGAGACAAGCAGAATAAATAATTTAAGAAGAAATGATTTTAGACAACCGTTTGCTGGAAATACCCTCAAACAAATGTGTGTATCAGTTTCTGGTGTGAATTTCCTAGAAAATGATTTAAAGTGTTCAAATATTACTCAATTTAAATATAAGCCACTCTGAAGAACAGAGGTTCATTGAAGTGTTTTCAATCAGGTATTGAAAACACCTGTGGATGTCAGGGAACAGCAATAAAGCCTACCCAGTAAACAATTACGGTCTTTCAACGTTGAAATATGGTTGAAAATAAGTCGGTCCGCCTTGGACTGGTTTACGACGTGATTTCAACTAAGTAGTTTTGGCTGGACTGTTTGACTACGTGTTTTCAACTGACCATGTTTTCAACTCATAATCTACCAGTAAACAATTACGGTCTTTCAACGTTGAAATATGGTTGAAAATAAGTCGGTCCGCCTTGGACTGGTTAAGACGTGATTTCAACTAAGTAGTTTTGGCTGGACTGTTTGACTACGTGTTTTCAACTGACCACGTTTTCAACTCATAATCTAAGACAGCTAGATAATCTGTTATACATGCTAAAACAACGGAGAAAACAAATTACCAAACCATGTTTATTATTATAGTAGATCATTCTTGTTAATGATTGCGCTTGCGTACTCTATGGACACTGAGAGACACCGTACTACTGGAAGTGCGCATGAGTCCTGTTGGCGCTGTTTTATATTCCCCTGCCGGGTTGAAATGTTTAGTTTCGGTTTGTTGCCTGTGGCTGTGTAAGCTGAAAATTGAATATACACTACAGATGTTTATGTAATAAATACGGCTGGTTTGGATTTATCATGGACTCTTCACTCATTTCTACAATTATCTTAAGTAAATGTAAAGAGTTTTACATATTACGTCAAAGTTATAAAAAATATGAAACTGCGATTGAGGTGCAATGAGGATTCATGATAAAATTACCCCACCCCACCAGGTGGCGGTAATGCACCATTAAAGGTAGTTGCCAACCGCCATAAAACTTAAAGAAGAAGAAGCGAAGAGGCGTGTGAATGTGACGCGAATCTTCCACCCATCATCACAGAGAGAAGCCCAACCAACCGCCAGATTACAGAAAGCTCTGGACTGCTCATAGCAGGGATTTTCAAAGCTGTCCTGGAGGACCAGTAGCACTGCACACTTTGCATGCCTCCCTTTTGTGACACACCTCATTCAGTTACCTTACACACCCAGTTCAAGTCCTGCAGTCTCTACTAATTAGATGAAATTTTAAACCTGGTGTGTCTATTGAGGGGGACATGCTGGTTGTGCTGTACTGGTGGTCCTCCAGGACAGCTTTGAAAACCTCTGGCTCATTGCATTGGACTGACCTATGTTTACTGCGCTCTGAAATCTGTGTTGGTATATGTTTATTGCACTCTGTGTTGGTTACTGGACCGACCTGTTTATTGCAGACTTTGAAATCTGTTGGTTACTTGACTGTTTGCACTATTTAAAATGTGCTGTTTTATTAAAGTTATTATAACCCTTTAAAGCTTTGTTTCATTTTATAAAATGTTATTTGGTATGTTAATGTGGTCCTGTTTTCAACATTGAAAAGATGGACGAATATGGACCAAAATTAGACGTTGAAGGTCGACCTGATTTGAACGTTGAAAAGATGGACGAATATGACGTCTTTTCAATTTTCATTTTCAACCTTCAATGGACCAAAATTAGATGTTGAAGATCGACCTGATTTGAACATTGAAAAGATGGACGAATATGACGTCTTTTCAATTTTCATTTTCAACCTTCAATGGACCAAAATTACACGTTGAAGATCGACCTGTTTTCAACGTTGAAAAGAAGAACAAATTTGACGTCTTTTCAATTTTCATTTTCAACCTTCACTGGACCGTATATAGACGTTGAAGATCGACCTGTTTTCAACATTGAAAAGTTGGACAAATTTGACGTCTTTTCAATTTTCATTTTCAACCTTCAGTGGACCAAAATTAGACGTTGAAGCTTTACGTCTACTCAACGTCCAATAGACAACTTTTTGCTAGCTGGGTAATAAGCACCAATTAGGCAGCTTTAAAATGACTGTGATACTCAACTTCTTCTAAACATTTACTGGTGTGGTTACAAACATGGTGGAGTCAAAAGAATAGTCCAGGAAGACAAGAGAAGAGGTGATTAATCTTCACAGGAAGGGCAATGGCTATAAGAAGATTGCAAAGATGTTAAACATACCAAGAGACACCATAGGAAGCATCATTCGCAAATTCAAGGCAAAGGGCACTGTTGAAACGCTTCCTGGTCGTGGCAGAAAAAAGATGCTAACTGCGACTGCTGTGCGCTATCTGAAGCGTAGAGTGGAAAAAAGTCCCCGTGTGACTGCTGAGGAACTGAGAAAAGATTTGTCAGATGTGGGTACTGAAGTTTCTGCTTAGACAATACGGCGCACCCTGCGTACTGAAGGCCTCCATGCCAGAACTCCCAGGCGCACCCCCTTGCTGTCTCCAAAGAATAAGAAGAGTCGACTGCAGTATGCCAAAAGTCATGTGGACAAACCACAGAAGTTTTGGGATAGTGTTCTGTGGAAAATTAGAACTGTTTGGGCCCATGGATCAACGCTATGTTTAGAGGAGGAAAAACAAGGCCTATGAAGAAAAGAACACCTTGCCTACTGTGAAGCATGGTGGGGGGTCAATCATGCTTTGGGGCTGTTTTGCTTCTGCAGGTACAGGGAAACTTCAGCGTGTGCAAGGTACCATGAATTCTCTTCAGTACCAGGAGATATTGGATGACAATGTGTTGCAGTCCGTCACAAACCTGAGGCTTGGGAGACGTTGGACCTTTCAACAGGACAAGGATCCCAAGCATACCTCCAAATCCACTAGAGCATGGCTGCAGAAAAAAGGCTGGAACATTTTGAAGTGGCCATCGCAGTCACCAGACTTAAATCCGGTTGAGAACCTCTGGTGGGACTTAAAGAAAGCAGTTGCAGTGCGCAAGCCTAAGAATGTGACTGAACTGGAGGCTTTTGCCCATGATGAATGGGCGAAGATACCCGTAGATCGCTGCAAGACACTTGTGTCAAGCTATGCTTCACGTTTAAAAGCTGTTTTAACTGTACAAGGATGTTGTACTAAGTACTAAGATTGAATGTCACTTGGGGGTTGAATAAAACTGATAATGATGAGAGCACAGAAAAGACATTTGTGGTTATTTCATTATAAATGTTATGTTATATTTGTCTGACCTACACATGCCTCTTTGATGTAATTGTAAGCAGGATGACTGAATGATCAAAATCAATGTCAAACCGGCCAAAACAATCAATTTCAGTTGGGGTTGAATAATTTTGAACACAACTGTACATAATAATTACACACAGCACAAACTCATATATTATGCAAAAAAACTTTTATTTTGTATAAAAATCTAGATTAATCTATGTCCAGCTCTAGTATAAACAGAAGATACTTAATTTGTATAAAAATGAATGTGAAAATTGTTAAAATTATAATAATGATGTCTCCAAGTCATTTTCATTGCCAGAATTGTTGTTTTTTATTTAGTGCTGTGTATGCAGAATTTATAATAAAAACAAAATAAAAATAAATGAAAATTGTTAAAATTGAAAGCAGATTAAATCTGGTCACGGTTATTTTGTAAAAATTTTTGGTGTTTTTATTTTTTATGTCATGTCGGTGATGCAATCTATTTTCTTAATATAAAAATGGGGTAGGAGTTTATAAGGTTTTTTTTTTCATCCTACTCCTGTTCTTCTTGTCATGGAATGTATTTTTGTTGTGTTTGTTGGATTGTTGTTGTGGCATTTCGTGTTGCATTACCATGAAAAGAAAAATAAATAAATGAAATATGTTAATATTAAGAAAAATACATACTCTAAAAAGGTGACTTAGGTGAGACCTTTGATTACAAAAGTATTTGCTTGGAAATAAATGTAGTATTAAATATGAACGTCTATTAAGTAAAAACATGTTTTGTCAGTTATATCAAGAAAATATAAAAACTGAAGAAATAAACATCCCATTCTAATCCAGAGCTCACTTTTGACACATTAAAATACTCTTAGTATGCATTTGGTTTGCTTCCTAAAATACTTTGAGATTTTGTGAGGTTCATTCTTACTTGACTAGGTCAGCTGATGATGGCCAGCTAATATTACCACATCCAAATTCAAATGCTTTAAAGAGAAGTTATTTATCGTGCCATCAATCTTTGGAACAATTGCCCATTGAATATACGTAAAATGAATGGCAATGTCTCTTTCAGGTATCATCTGAGAATGCACTATTTAAAATTGTGAGTAGGCAATGTATTATTGTAATAATTTATTCTGAATAATTTCTGATGATGGTTATGATGTTTACAATGTTTTACTGTTGTTAGATTATTATTGTATGTGATTTATTTATTTTGTGGACCCCAGGAAGACTAGCTTTTCACTTTGGTGATAGCTAATAGGGATCCTTTTAACAATAAACAATGACTAAGATGAGAAGCACATAAAAATAGATGTGGTGCAAGATCTTCAATGTAGTTTCAATTAATATGATGGTCTCAATTACAGAATGCATAAAACAGGAGTAAACCATCATCTCTGCAAGAAACTGACACCTCAATTTCAATAATCAATGATGAAAGAAGAAAGTTATTCCAGTACAACTACAAAACAAATTTTTGAAGGGGAAAAACATCAAATAACCAACTCTCTGCTGTTTTACTGACAGAATGCCAGCAGGATTACACTTTTTCTACTTTTTATTGCGGAAATGTTTCCAACTTTCATGCAGCTCCATATAATGTATAAAAAACACCACAAAGTTTATCATAAAAACAAGCTTTATAAACAAAACACACAATTACAGAAGAGCTGAACAATACTGCCATTATGGCATATACAAGACAGAGAACTGGAGGCTATGAAAAGCATTTAAAGACATGTGATGGTGTCTTAGTACTGAAAGCTGCGTTTGGTCTGAATGTCATCCAGGATTTGTTGCAACTCCTCATCCTCAAACCGACCTTCCACACTAGAAAAAAAGAAACAAAATACATTAAATAACCAATCAGACAGACTGGTTACACTGCTGATCTTAAACTTAAAGTGATGTAATTATGTAAATATACTTCAGTTTATTCTAGTTTGACATGCAAGTCAACTATGAGGAGACACTTTTAAAAAATATACATTTAGACCCTAGTGAATTAGGGAATAATAGACAGAATTTAAATCTACCCTATCTGTCTAAAATACAAGGAAAACGTAGTGTCCATGCATTAGTGCTCATACTCATACAAAAAAAGAGCACAATTGACGTGCATGAAAAATTTCAGTCTGGTTATTGGCCTGTGCTAATTAAAATCACAAATGACTTCTAGCATCGGAGCTACTAGATGTTAGTGCTGCATCTGACAACCCTGTTCCTGAAGATCTACTTTTCCTCCACACCTGAACCTGCCAATCATGCTTTTTACGGCTACCCAAAAATTTGAGGCATGTGTGCTGAAGCAGGGTTGGATTTAAAGTAGGCAGGAGCGGGTAGATCTCCAGGAACAGGGTTGGCGACCACTGCTATAGACCATCCCATACCTTTAGACCAACTGCAGAATTACATTGGTATTCAGGGAAACGCATTGGAAAGATTCAGATCATATCCATCTAATCGTTATCATTTTGTTCTTATGAATGGGAAATCATGCAAGTAATATAGGGATTAGCACAAGGATCTGTATTAGTGCCTTTGCCATTTTCAACTAGGGATGTGCACGAATTGTCAAATATTCAATCTGCAATAATAATTCCAATAGAAAAAAATCAGGGTTCCCACACCTTAGTTAAAGGAATAGTCTACTCATTTTCAATATTAAAATATGTTATTACCTTAACTAAGAATTGTTGATACATCCCTCTATCATCTGTGTGCGTGCACGTGAGCGCGCTGCGACGCTACGATAGCATTTAGCTTAGCCCCATTCATTCAATGCTGCCATTTAGAGATAAAGTTAGAAGTGACCAAACACATCAACATTTTTCCTATTTAAGACGAGTAGTTATACGAGCAAGTTTGGTGGTACAAAATAAAACGTAGCGCTTTTCTAAGCGGATTTAAAAGAGAAACTATATTGTATGGCGTAATAGCACTTTTTTGAGTACTTTGACTCGCCTGAAAAGTCCGCTCCCCTTCTCACTCTCATAATGGGAGAGGGAGGGTGTTACTGCGCCGAGTCCAAGTACTCCCAAAAGTGCTATTACGCCATAAAATATAGTTCCTCTTTTAAATCCGCTTAGAAAAGCGCTACGTTTTATTTTGTACCATCAAACTTTCTCGTATAACTACTCGTCTTAAATAGGAAAAACGTTGATGTGTTTGGTCACTTCTAACTTTATCTCTAAATGGTACAATTGAAAGAATGGGGCTAAGCTAAATGCTATCGAAGCGTCGCAGCGCGCTCCAGCGCTTACGTGCACGCACACAGATGATAGAGGGATGTATCAACAGTTCTTAGTTAAGGTAATAACATATTTTAATATTGAAAATGAGTAGACTATTGCTTTAACTTCAAATTCAAGGACCTTTCAAGGACTTTCCAGGTCCAATACCCTCAAATTCAAGGACTAAATGTGGGGACACATTTCAAGTGAGAGCAAGGTTACACCGTGTTACCTTTTAAGATACATTGTTACAGTTCCCTTTTGAGGGAACTCGCGCTGCGTCACTGCGGTGACACTTTGGGGACGCCTCCAGGGGTAAGTGCGTCTGAATGTGTCAAATTCAACCAATGGTGAGGCTTAACGACAAAGACAGGGTGACGCGGGAGCCAGAAAGAATATCGCTATTCTCAGGGAACAACAGTTACATACGTAACCCGAGACGTTTTCATGTGTCAAACACAACTATGCAAAAAAGCATTTTGGTATGAATCAACATTCACATATAGAAGATATAAGCATTTAAAGCAGAAGTTTTGCACGTGTGCGTAAAAAGTCTAGAATTATTATGATATTATCCTACACTACACAGGGAATAATATGGATTTTTTTCCCAGAAAACTTCTTGCATAAAACAGATTTAAGCACTTTTAATGACCTGTATCTATGTATTAGGGGTGGAACGGTACACAGAAGTCCCGGTTCGGTTCGTACCTCGGTTCAGGCGCCACGGTTCGATTCATTTTCGGTACAATAGAGGGAAAAGCAAAACCAAAAATGAAGGCGGCATTTTTTTTAGTACTTAAGCTAATCTTAAAAACATAGGTGTCCTTATCAGTGTTATTTTCAGATGTCATGAATATGAACTGAAATGCATTTAACATACTATCTCGTATTTCAAAAATGTACACCACTTTAAGTAATCTTGTACTTATCTTTCATACAAATATGGGTTCAAATGTATTACAAGTGTTACCTAAATACATTTTAAAATTACATTTTTATTTCATATCAATGTACTAAAGAACAAAAACATAGGCTTGTAGGATGAATTAATAGGTGTGTACGACTTCACGAGGCGCTGCAAGAAACGACAAGTGGATGACGTCAGAGTAACGCGAGAGCGATTTGAAATCAGCCTCCTCCGCAAGATTTCTCGCGGTACTCTGACGCTGATGGCGCTGCGTAAAGTTTAGCACGCTTAAAAAACTGAAAGCAGCTGAACTCAACAGAACTGCCCTGCGTATGCCTGTTGTATATAGCAGGACAATTTATCTCCTACTTCTCAGCGTGAGAAATACAAAGTGTGGCGTTTGAACTGAAATGCGTGTGTGTCAAGGTGAATGCGTGAGACTTGAGAGCCCTGATTAGATGTATTTCCACTCACATACCTAACAACTGCTGAACAACGCCGACGCACAGTCCTCGTCTTTTCCACCACTCTCTCGCCTGTACTATTGTAACTGACTGGAAAACTGAAGTTTTGCCAAACTTGCGATCTTAAAGAGGCTGGTGGAGCGTCTTACTCTTGTGAAACACCACTTGCCATACTCGCTGTCGGCTGCTCATTCACTGAATGGACCGGCGTCGACGTGACAAAAAAACTGCAGAGTGCCAGAATGTAGATGGGCTCTGATAGAGCGCATACACAGGCGGAGCTCGGATGCATCGGCGCCAATCAGAGCTTCAGAGCTAAAGCGGGGCAACAGATTAGCTGTCCATAAAGAACCCGCCTATCTAACAGTAGTTCCGCATTGCATTAATTATTTTGCAGGCAAGTTTTTTTTATTTTCATACCGTGTATTCTCCGTTTAAATTCATGCACCGAACCGTGACCCCCGTACCGATTCGGTTCAAAACGAATACATGTATTGTTCCACCCCTACTTTGTATGTATATTTTCAAAAAATTCCCAAGGTCTAGAATTTTTCCCCCAGATTCACAAACTTGGGAACCCTGAAAAATGCAATTTGAATGTTTGTTTATTTTTAATGTGCCACCGCAGGGTTAAGGCTACTGCTCATTTAATGCTCTTTTACAGACTTTCATGTAAAACATACATGAACATTAATTTGAATTTATTTCTGATTGTTTTGGCAATTCAAATGGCACACTAATTTAAGTTTTTAGAGTTTTAACGCCAGGTTTTCTGATTTTGTCCACTGGCTCATGTGTCATTAAAGGGCACATTATAATTGTGTATATATTTGTGAATATATTTGTAAATATATGCACAAACCAACAGACAGGATAAATATCTGTAAATGAAAGACGAAGCTCTAGATATGGAGATTATAAACATGACAGGTGCTATGATCATGAAGTCTGTTTAGAGGTCTTGACGCCCTTTACTTTCTATTAGACCGTAACCTTTGTGTCTCTTTCTCGACTTTCTGTAACGTGTTTGACTGGTTGGTGTAAAAAAACTTTAAGGGCATTTTCTTGGTTTTAGTGTTTGCGTAGTTACTGCACTTAGCCTTTGTAGGGCAGTATAAGCAAATGCCGCATCAACTTAAAAATACGCACGCACGCACAGTATATAAGCTTAGCTTGTTATGGATATTTCCGAATTATAAGCCTTCTGTGAAATTGTGACAAAATAAAAATATGTAAAACTTCAAAAACATGTTTTTTTATTAACATCATTTGCATAAAAAAATCTAATATCTGAATATTTTATATTAATGAAAATGACAATCCCAATTTAGAGCATTGGGATGGATAGATAAATGCTTAATGCACTTATTTTTATGAAAACCTAATTTTGTCATTGATAATTTCGTCTGCACTAAATGCTGGTAATCTATATTTTTCGTTCACACATAGCACTTACCGGTAAATTACTGGTAATCTTACAACATCTATTACTGGTAAAATCTTGGCAGCATTGATTTACCAGAAAGGTTCTGTTCACACATGACCTGTTAACTGCAATTTACCAGTAAAGACTGTATGTTTGAAAGGGACTAATTTTCACAGCATATCGCAAAAAAAATTCAGGATATAAGTTTTATTTAATTAATAAAATTATCCAGTGTAAATAATAATTAGATGCTATCTATATTGTCCGATACTATTTGCACCTCAGTTTTTCTGTACATTAACAGAATGAAATATAATAACATAATTGTAATAAATATAATCATTTACACTTGAAATGGATTCTGGATAATTGTAAGAATAAAAGCTGTCCCTATTAGGGATGGGAATTGATAAGAATTTAACGATTCCGATTCCATTATCGATGTTGCTTATCGATCCGATTCCTTATCGATTCTCATTGGGTGAGGGAATAAGTACAAATTTGTATGTTTGTATTAACTGGCTTTAATATCTGTTCAGAAGACATAGAACAGAGTATACACAAATTATGTATTATGTGTAGCAACCTCAGAACAAACTTAAAGGAATATTCCATTTTCTTAAAAGAAAAATCCAGAAAATCTACTCACCACCATGTCATCCAAAATGTTGATGTCTTTCTTTGTTTAGTCGAGAAGAAATTATGTTTTTTGAGAAAAACATTGCAGGATTTTTCTCATTTTAAATGGACTCTAATAGACACCAACAACCAACACCCAACTCAACACGCAACAGTTTTTTTCAACGGAGTCTCAAAGGACCACAAACAATCCCAATCGAGGCATAAGGGTCTTATCTAGCAAAACGATTGTCATTTTTGACAAGAAAAACACCAAATATACACCTCTAAAGCACAACTTCTCGTCGAGATCCGGTCGTGATGCGCCAGCGCGACCCCACGCAATACGCCATCACGTCAAGAGGTCACCGAAGACGAACGCGAAACTCCGCCCCAGTGTTTACATGTGTTGAGAAAGAGGACCGTTCCGATGTTGTTGTATGTCAACTGATACTAATTAATTTCTTTGTGTCAGTTTATTGTTTACAATGATCCGCAAATGTGCGTTTTATATATGTAACACGTGACCTCCCTACGTCACTACGCATTTACGTTAGGTCGCGCTGGACCGGACCTAGACGAAAAGCTGTGCTTTAAAAGTGTATATCTGTCATTTTTCCCGTCAAAAATGACAATCGTTTTGCTAGATAAGACCCTTATGCCTCGTTTGCGATTGTTTATAGTCCTTTGAAACTCCGTTGAAAAAAACTGTTACGTGTTGAGTTAAGTGTTAAATGTTGGTGTCTATTAAAGTCCATTAAAATGAGAAAAATCCTGCAATGTTTTCCTCAAAAAACATAATTTCTTCTCGACTGAACAAAGACAGACATCAACATGTTGGATGACATGGTGGTGAGTAAATTATCTGGATTTTTCTTTTAAGAAAATTGAATATTCCCTTAAAGGTAGGCGAGCTACTTCTTAAAGTAAAGTGCAGGGACCTATAGCCTAGGGCAGTGTTTCTCAACCAGTAAATATGTGATAGGACTAGGAATTAATAAAACAGAACTAGACTGACATAAAACATGCAACTTTTGGTCATGCATGCATTTGTTATTTTCTTTTGAAAAGACATGATGCTGGACAAAATACAGCAAATTAACCTACCGAAATGCAGAGACATCTACTGTGACAAACGGATGCAATCCCTTTACCACAAATTTTTTCACTACTCGGCAGAGGTGGACACTACTTGGGTATTTTAGTTTCATTTTCCAAGCATCTGTGCTTTATCAGTGTTTTGTCTTGCTTGGAATTTTTTTTATTTACTTGACTAAAAATTTTTCACTACATTCTAAAGCATAGAATCATACTGTGTATTCCTTTTATATTGCATATTAATATTTTTATGTAATTGTGTATTAAATAAATTGTGTAAAAGTAAAAAACATTACTAGATTTTGAATGTACTTAAATATTAAAAATAAACCAAAGACTTGAAATTATGAAATCCAGTGAAGTTAAAATTGTGATAATATCATGGATTAAAGTGAAAAAAATTATTCTGACTGAAATTTTTTTCAGGCCAAGTCATATTCCTTGTAATTAGGCGACACCAATAGCATTCTAAGGGGAGATGTTTTTGCCATTAATGCCATATTGAAGTCTACTGTGGCATTTATAGGGTTGCCAACTTTCACTATGAAATACAGCAGCAGTGCGAGTATGTTTTTTTTGTGAATAAACAGTGTTAACACTTAATTACAACATATGATAGGTTTATTAATAGTTTGTTAATTTACAGCTTTACTTTCAACACAGTCCTTTAATTGAACCATTACCTTTAATATCTGTCTAAAACAAAACACTTGTGACTCCTGCACTAAGGGTTAAAAACGTTATCCCGTCATGTTAATCTACTTGTGACAAACTAAAAAAATGTATTCTGTAAGATGTAGTTTGCAGGGCATTTCAGATTAAGGTGAAAGAGCTAAATAACTCACCATATAAAATATGAATATCACAACCTTTAATGAATCTTAATTATTTATTAATTGTAAATCTTATTAATTTTGGCATTTACTTATACATTTTTTTAAATAAAGGTTGAAACTGTTAAAATTAGTTAATGCACCATGAACTAACATCAAGTACTTTAATGACATACACATTAATTAATAAATGCTTATATACTCTATATTTTTCATAGTTTGTTCATGTTATATAATGCATTTAATAATGTGAAGTGGTACAGAAATGTTTATATCATATTATTCAGTACACATAAACGAATAATCCAGGGTCTGTTCTGCTCACACAACAGCTTACAGTCACAGCTCTAATACAGTATATGTATGAATATAAACCCTGAACGAGCAACTCGAATAAAACTCGTGTACAATTCACACAGAACGCCTGTAATCCTAGTGACAGTTACATTAAATGACTGTACCCTTTATCAACAAATTATTATTTTACAATAGAGGCAGAGCTGAGGTGCTATTTTAGGCCCAATGTTATGCACTTAAACAACGCATTGTGCGCAACGTGCGTATATTACACAAGAACAAAATTCAAGCTCACTAAGGATAAACAGTCAGTGATGAAATAAGGATAATAAACAATAATGTATATATCTTAGTAAAGGTATAAATTGATTTAGTCAAGAGCAGTGAGATATCAATTGTTTGATTAACATTAGTGACAGATATAAGCAAAAAAAGGTAACTTAAATGGTCGTGTTTGAGGATACTTGCAAAGAGGGGATTTTTGACGCATAACCTTATGTGTATTTAAGGCCAATAAAGCAGCAAAAATACTCACAAGCTCAAAGAGAAGCGAATGCGCGACTTGTTTATTTCCCTCATACAGAAACAGCGCGCACATTTAAGACTGTGGTTATTGTTTCAATTTAAAATCACTTGTTTTTAAATGCGGATACATGTACAAACGTCAAGATTTCCTGACCACGTGCACACACAACTGCAAGAACTGACAGGTGGATGACAACAAAGTACTGCGAGAGCATTTCGGAAGCAGTCTCGTCTAATGAGTTCTCGGTTTGCTCTCACGGGATTTTGATGTCATCTGACTGCCTCTTGGTTCTTGTGGCGCCACGTGAAGTTTACCCATGAGTTGAGAGGCATCCAGCTGCAGCCCCGCAGACTCACTTCTTGCTAGACACAAGTGACTGGACACCAGTGGATGGACAGCTGACGTCATTTCCGTATCGTCATTCACTTTTCAAATTCAAAGCGCCATGCACATGTCAGCGGTAAGAAAAAATAATAAACTGTCGATGATTTATCGGTCATGTCAGAATTCAAATGCACAAACTAGCTAGACAGTTTTAGGGGACAGGAATGAGGTGTGGTGTGCACAGTGTGCCATATAGTTTATTTGGAACTGTTCATGTTTTATTTTCTCTTGAAATCGGACCCCACAACCTTACGGGCCTGACTGTTGCATCTTCATTCTGATGGTCAGATTTGTCTAATTTTACTAAGATGTGTGTAATTTCCAATAAATATTGCAAAAACACGAAGTGTTCATTTGATCTGGATTGTTTGGTAAATTGTCTGATCATGTGAATCTACGTATATTTTAAAAACAGTTACATTTAAAAAAAACCTGTGGTCAATTAACATGTACAAGTCTGTTGTAATGACAAAACGTTATAGTCCATTGATCTAGGCTGAATTTAAGTCACAAAAAATAGTGAAATGATCTGAACAATATATATTTTCAAGGTGGTTCTTTTGAATGCAGTTTGCATGAATTATTGATGTTACAGTATTAAGCATATTATTGGGAATTGTTTTATGTAAAGAGATATGATAAAGATCATATTTCAATTTGCACACAGATTTTATATTACATATTTTAAGTCATTAAAGTAAAATTACGGAAAAGACGTGTGCAATTAAGTCCTGAAAATATAAAATAAATATGCTGTCTATCCAGAGGTAAAAATATGAAATAAAATTGCCGTTCATCCAGCGGTGAAAACGGAAATTAGCCGCGAAACGGAAATGACGTAAGCTGTCTATCCACTGGTGTCCAGCCACTGGTGTCTAGTCGGAGGTGAGTCTGCGGGGCTGCAGCTGGATGCTATTGCATGAGTTTAACAAACTCGTTGTATTAGCCACTGGTTAGATCAGCGTAGCATTCAAAAACGATCACGTACGAGACAAATCAATTAACGTTACCCCCAAAATACAGGACCCTATGCTTACAGTGCAAAGACACGTAAATTACCTGGCTGATTTTTTTAGCCCACGAACTGAAAGGCTTGCCAATCTTCCTCATTTCGCTAAGCCAAGTTCATCTCCATTGGTCTTATACACCTTTCTCGATGTCCAAAACATCGGATCCTTCCTGCATTACAAGTATGTCCATGCTAGCAGAAACAAAGTTTTAAAAGTGTTGCCAGATCTCATGAGACAAATAAGCAACCAGGCCTGTGAAAACAAGCCCAAAACAAGCAACTTTTCTACGCCCCCCCCATCCGTAAGCCTCAACAAAACACAATGCTGTTAGATTATTTTGGTCAAAGCTGTGAGTGATACGCACGCAAGAAGGCAGAACGTTGCTAGCGTTATTCCTGTGTCACATTTTCGGGAGTGAGTCTTGTTCCTTACAGACATGACACGAACATTTAGGGGATTCACTCCATTTACATGCGGTTGTCATTCCCGAAAGTTTGCAGTGTGTACGAGACCATTGAGGAGAACGGGGCTGCATTTTTTATGTTTCTATGTGCTATCATGTTGTACGAGGTCCGCACAGTGCTTTGAGTCATCCCACACGACAGGTTGAATCCATTATTTTACTCCTTTCTCTTTCTCCCAGTCTTTTCCCACTTTGTCCCAGGCATTTGTTCCTCCAAAAAACTCTCCTACAGTCCAGTCAGTCAACATCAGTCGAAACTCGCGCGCATTAATTTAAAGTTTACATCACTCACTGACTACGTTTTCCTAGCCAGAAAAAAAAACAGATTGCCCTCCTCTGCCTCTGATTGGCTAGTACTCGGTGCCATCTGGGTCAAAGCCAATTAGAAACAGGTGTGGGTGGGAAAACACTGCTGTCTCCTGTGTGTATGGGGAAAGGGGAGAGACGGAGAGAACAGGCTAGACAAACTCCTACGTTTAAATAACATATAGAAAATATCTGATTGACAACTTATTATGGAGCTGGGATCAAGACCAAATAAGCAACTACACTTTATAAACAAGCCCAAAATAACGCGACCCGCGACTACCAATATTACCAATAGAAAAGCAAGCCCAAAGTCGCTTATAATAAGCGGACTTGGCAACACTGAGTTTTACCTCAGCTTAACATGAGATACAGCCAGAAAACCCGGAGTGGATCTGGTGCGTAGTGATTACAGAACGCTTACAGTGATGAGAGGAACGTGATTTCGCTCCACTCCAGGCTTTGATCACATTCCACTAAACAAGGTGAATACACGGCGTCTTTATGAAAAGTTAATTTCATAATTTTGCAAATGACGGAAATCCGTCGTACTGCAAAAATAAAAACACTGATAAAATACAAATACTTGAAAATGTACTTTTAAGTAGAAATACTGAAGTGTCCGCCTGTTACTGCTCGGTGAAATGTGTTTATCCTCGTCTCGGTCATTTTATTCCTCCCTGCCTTTGTAAACGGAGTAGCTAGAGGTGCACGAGAGATACTTTCTGCAGCCTTTGAGCCAGTGTGAGAGCCAGACAGATTATGGCTGTCATCAATTTGATGGACAATGACAACGGAGATCTGTATAGTAAAAGTTTACATAATGTAATGCCGCTCACATTAACATTAACACATTACCTTCTGCATTAATAACAGATGGCGTCCCGTTAACTCCGCTGGTGCTTGACTCGCTGGTGTTGTTGTGTAATAGTGTATCAAACACGTGACAGTCCTGCAACCTCCTGCAACGCGACCGCATTGCCGTATTTTCGCGTGAAATATAAGTTATTGATTCAACTGTTTCAGTGTTTCACAAAGCCTCACTCTGCCCACCACTAATTATAACCAAACTTTTGATCGTTCTGCCTCGATGCAATGTTTGCTGCGTTCTAAACCAAAACAACACAGCGCGTGTGTGACGTCATGACACATTTGCAACGAGCGGAACCGATAAGCGGAATCGTTAAGCAGGCATCGATTCACTTGATTCCCATCCCTAGTCCCTACACTGAACCCTAATCCTACCCAATATAAATTTTTCTTCTAAATAAACACTCCTTAGGCACTTTATCATTTTCTCTTTTCAAACAATTTCTTGATGTAATCTCGTACAAAAAGGGAGAAGAGCGATGTTAGCAAAAGGTGGATTTAATCCAGCGACACTGTGCCAAAAGCCCGTTCCACGGACCTTACACTGTGCCTCCGCCACTGAAACAGTTGATTTCACCACAACTTTGGAGCTATAGTCGACTCCGTAATTATTTTATGGCTTGATGCTTAAACTGACCTAGGGATGAGGGCTTTGGCCTCCTCGGCAGCCTCTGGACACAGATTGGCCAAACTTGCCAACTCAAACTTGTGAAGTTTCTTCTGCAGCAGTAAGCTGTAAAACATGGGCAAATATTTGTCAGATGTGTAAAAAACAAAACGACGAATATCATACACTGTTAAATTTGGTCAATTTCTGTTGTTCAAATTCCCAATGGCTTCCTTTAAGAAAAATTAATTACTCAGCAAACTGAATGATCCAAAGCATGCATTATGTTGTCAAAAATAAAATTGTAACCATCTAAAATTTTAGCCGGGGCAGCTTTGAAACTTGGTTGATTTGACGGTGAATGACCCAAGCATCAGTGCCTTAGAGACATGCAGACAGAATGACATTTACCTGCGCACACTAGCGATGGTCTCCCTGTTTTTGAAGCGGCTGAATCTGGCGGTATAGTTCAGGGTCTTCATGAAAACCTCAGACAGCTCCTGCTCGTCCTCTGCACTTTCATTCTGCTGCTTTCGATGCTCCAGTAACATGTGAACTTCTGAGTTTAGCAACGTCTCGGCATTCTCAAACTCTGAGATAAAGATAAAGCTTTCATTAAAAACTACAACAGACTGTTAATTCTACTGTGATGATGACGACAACATACTTAAATAATTCCAATAAAAAATAATAACAAATTGTGTTGTTTAAAATGTTCAGGTTTTTTCCCTAATACAATAGTATTAATACAACAGCAGTATTTTCCAAAGTAGGAATAAAAAAATATGATGGAATTTAATGAGTAATGGCAACTGTGTGCTTAACAAAATTTATCAAAATATTTTCTTCATCATTTATCACAATACTTCCAAAATATTTTTTTTCCTACTATGGAATGATAGCAAAAGACTTAAAGGAATAGTGTACTAATTTTCAATATTAAACTATGTTATTACCTTAACTAAGAATTGTTGATACATCCCTCTGTCATCTGTGTGCGTGCACGTAAGCGCTGGAGCGCGCTGCGACGCTTCGATAGCATTTAGCTTAGCCCCATTCATTCAATGGTACCATTTAGAGATAAAGTTAGAAGTGACCAAACACATCAACGTTTTTCCTATTTAAGACGAGTAGTTCGACTCACCTGCAAAGTCCGCTCCCCTTCTCACTCTCATAATGGGAGAGGGAGGGTGTTACTGCGCCGAGTCTAAGTACTCACAAAAGTGCCATTATGCCATAAAATATAGTTACTCTTTTAAATCCGCTTAGAAAAGCGCTACGTTTTATTTTGTACCACCAAACTTGCTTGTCCCCTCAGCACTGAACTGTAAGGTCTCATAATCTCCATTTCTCATTCGAATAAATCGTGTACGCTTAGTTTTTGCCTGAACTGTCATCTTTCTGTTCCTTAACACATCACAGTGTTATTAGTAGTAAGATGCTTTCCTGGGTGCTGTTTACACTTGGCATTAACATGTGTTTTCGTCGATCGGATCACAAGTGGACGACGTTAATGCCAGGTGTAAACGGTGTTCAAAACGTTTTGAGCTCGTCCACTTTCGACCACTTTCAACCACATCCAGAGGTGGTCGAAACCACTTTCGATCGGATCGCTTTGGAGTTGCGGAACGCACATGTGGTTGAATGCGTTCGAACAGCCACACACGACCGCCTTCTCTCCGCCCATTTATCTAATCTGAGGTATTAAACACAAGTTTTACGTCTTTTTTGACTTCTGGCGTGAACATTCGGTGAACAGCGCTATTTTTAGCCTTTCATTGATAAAATTAAGCGGCTAATCTCCGTAGTTTCGTTTTGAAAGCGTGTGAAAGTTGCGCGATCCTATTTCATCAATTGCGCTGAAAATTCAAAGAAAGCTCTTACATACTCATGTACAAAACACTGTGCAGCATGTTTACTTGCTAAACAAGCAGTGCACTCCGACATAATATTAGTTTGCGTCCATATAAACTCATAATTACTCCCGCTCGGGTTTGAATGACAGCAGAGAGACTCGCCCACCGTCTCACAGACCACCCCCTCATAGTATTCAGCACAGAAGCGGTCGAAAGTGGACAAAAGAGACGGATTTAAATACCAGGTGTAAACGTCATGTGTCTCTCTCGTCCACTTGTGATCCGATCGATGAAAACACATCTTAAAGGCGGAGTCCATGATGTTTGAAAGCCAATGTTGATATTTGAAATCACCTAAACAAACACGCCCCTACCCCAATAGAATCTGGACCTTCTGTTGATAAACCCGCCCCACACATACGCAATCCGGCATTTTATTTGATTTGATTGGCTATAAGTGTGTTTTGGTAGACGGCCCGTCTAATTTTCCAAAGCGTTTTTCAAACATCGTGGACTCCGCCTTTAATACCAAGTGTAAACAGCCCACAGTGAGGCTGTTTACACTTGGCATTAACATGCGTTTTCATCGATTGGATCACAAGTGGACGACGTTAATAACAGGTGTAAACGGTGTTCAAAACGTTTTGAGCTCGTCCACTTTCGACCACTTTCAACCACATCCAGAGGTGGTCGAAACCACTTTCGATCGGATCGCTTTGGAGTTGCGGAACGCACATGTGGTTGAATGCGTTCGAACAGCCACACGCGACTGCCTTCTCTCCGCCCATTTATCTAATCTGAGGTATTTAACACAAGCTTTACGTCTTTTTTTGACTTCTGGCGTGAACAGACGGTGAACAGTGCTATTTTTAGCCTTTCATTGATAAAACTAAAGCGTCTGATCCCCGTAGTTTCGTTTTGAAAGCGTGTGAAGTTGCGCGATCCTATTTCATCAATTGTGCTGAAAATTCAGAGAAAGCTCTAACATATACACGTTAAAAACACTGCGCAGCATGTTTACTTGCTAAACAAGCAGAGGACTCCGACATAATATTAGTTTGTGTCCATATAAACTCATCATTACTCCTGCTCGCGTTTGAATGACAGCAGAGGGACTCGCCCACCGTCTCACAACAGACCACCCCCTTACAGTATTCAGGACCGAAGCTGTCGAAAGTGGACAAAAGAGACAGATTTAAATACCAGGTGTAAACGTGATGTGTCTCTTTCGTCCACTTGTGATCCGATCGATGAAAACACATCTTAATACCAAATGTAAACAGCCCCACAGTGTCTGAACTCTTGTTGTTGTATGCACATGCCATCTCAATGAACAATAAATACGATGTTAGGTAACTTTTATATGATAATATAACCTTCCTTGTTCCTAGATAACATGAATAACAAACTCCAGCACGAATATAATCTACATGTAATTATAGCATCCTCACATTTAGAAAACGCGAGCGCTGATAGATATAATGTAAGTTATGTGATAAATACTCTCACCTTTAGGAAACATGAGTTGAGACGCGTCTTCCTCTACATCACCCACCTGAGCTGTTCCTCCAGAAGCCATCACACAAACTAAACTGAAATATGAATACCTTAATAAACAAAACTTCACTTTATACCAAATTCAGTCTCATAACTGCACCTCACACAAACAAACACGCGACCTTCTTCTTCTTCTTCTTCTTCCTCCTGTGAGTTCGTAGCGGTTGACCAAAACCGTTTGCTGCATTTTCGCCACCTGCTGGCATGGAGCGCAAGGCTTCATAGAGAGTATGCACATGACGTCACCGTCGGCGAGATGGGACTGCGGTCTAGAAGCACAAGAGGGAAAACTCTCATTCGGTAGTCTCAGCCTCAGACGCCACGCCCACAAATGAAGGTCTGGCTACGCGAGACTACTCATTCGGTTTTGGCAACAGCTACTAGATGGCGCTTCAGTAGCGCGGCCGCCATTTTGGAATGAATATTCTCACAGCCAATTCATTCTCAGCGAATCTCACAGCCAAATCAGAAGCGCAATAGTAAGTTTCTTGAATTATAATTTTGTTCACTTGCTACACCTACACGAAATGCTGTATTGTCTTGTATGTATGTGTTGTGTTGTTGTTGTTATAAGTTGTGGAATCCAATCATTAAATAGATACACATTTGAGGTAGTTTTTTCTTGCTTTATTATGTAATTCTATTTTATGCTTCTTTACACATTTACTAGTATTATTAGTTACCAACTCCACTAGGTATGAAATATATTTTGTACATATTAGTCCCCTGGATCCCGCTACAAACATTATAATCTTATAGAACATGATGCATTGTTCTGTCTGTTATCCTATAATTGCCACTTTTGGACAGACTGTTTTTTTTTTACTAAATCCATTTCGAGCAATTTAGATGTATGTGTGTATATGTGTTTGTATATGGAGCCAAAATATTATGTGTGGATGAGTTTATGTCGGTATGTTGGTATGTAAAATTAGCCTATATAAAAGTGGAAGACTTAAATATCTGAAAATAAGTTGTAAAAAGGGATTAATGATCACTGGTCTGATTATATATTCAGTTTGAGTTTGATCTTTTAATGTGCAAAGTAGCTGATATTGCCATTACTTCTAGTTGACTACCGAGTCGCTCTCATTCCAAAATGGCGGATTCGTAGGGCTACTGCTGGGCGCTGGTGTTGCAATGGAACATTCTATTGAGTTTCCTCTCAGGGGGGCCGCAAGCAATTTTGGGCCCTATGAAAAAATAGGGGGTCAGGCCCCCACCATACCCATTTCGCACCAAACATACACAATCCAACCTACAGTAGCAAAATCTTTGTCTGTAATTTAATAATACAGAACTGTTTATTTTGCTATTGTTTTGACCACAATTATCAGTATTTATAGATACCTAAAAGCTAAGATAATTTATTGTGCAATGTAAATTTAATTGAAAAATACAGTACATTAATCAAATATTCAGAGAAAATGCAACATTCTTAAAGATTAAAGATAAATGTGACCATGCCTGTGAAAACCCAGCTGAAGTATTTATTTGTGATTTACTGTTTTCCACATAAAATCATCCTATATAATGTAAAGAACATTTTGTGAAAATATAAACTTGATATCTTTAATATTGACTGAGTAATGTCATGTCGGCGATTGAAATCATAGTGAAATTAATGCTTGAAATTAAACTGTGATGCCTTTTCTCTCACAATAAGATTTGAGACTACTAGTCTGATTTTCAGAGACTTTAGTATGATATTCAGAGACGGTTACACACACACCAATGACATTGTAACATTTAAAAACTGCGTACAACAACAATGCATCTTTTCTATACATTTACATTATGCCTCAAATAAGACTGGGTGAAAAATGCTTGACCAAAGCTTGTATTATAATTATTAGTATTATTTATAAGGTAAAGAACAAGTTTCACACACTAGCAGCTTCAGTAAAGCAAAAATAACGACAGATCATTGAAACCGTGAACTTAAGAAAACAGCTATACTGTTATTAAATGATTCTTCAGACTGTTTTTTTAATCAACGGGACTCTAAAATGAAATGAATGACAACTATAGCAGATTACAACATACATAGATTTCCATTGATTTATTAAACCTGTTGCAAGGTGAGAAGCTTTAATAAACATAACTGGACTAGTTTAGCCTTCGTTGCATTTCAGTTTTATCACAATCAACTCGATTCACGACTGCATAAAAATACTTCTTTGGCATATTGTGTTACAAAACATTGGAGTATGTAACCGATCACATTTCTTGTTGTTGAGATCTATAAATTGTATGCTCTCATTTGTATTTGTATTTGTATTTTTGTTTATTTTCTGTTTGGGACAGGCAACCCAGTCACATTGCGAGTGGTCATGTGACCTAATTAATGACTGAGTGAAATCAGGTGTTTCTTTTGTTTTAATAAAAATGCGCCAGTCAGAGAGACTGCGTGGCTGATAAAGTGAAACGTATCTTCTTTTTGTCTTATTTAAAACGCACTCTGTTAACAGGTTATGGGCCCAGTGAGCAGAGTTAAAGTAGAAAATTTTAAGTGTTAAAGACGCCGGGTAAAAGTCGCAACGGATAGCGTGTACCTGAGTCTTTTAACATGAAACGAAGAGAAAAAGAAACCGCGACGAGCCGCTGGTCTCGATTAGTCTTTGATGGAGATGAGAAAAACTACGAGCTATGGGAGACAAAGTTTTTAGGTCATCTTTATTTACAAGGACTGAAAGAGACTATTTTAAGCGAGTCTTTTGAGGAAGACGAGGAAGATACGGCGAAAAACGCCGAAGCCTATGCAGAGCTGATACAGTTCCTGGATGACAAAAGTTTGTCGCTGGTTATGAGGGAAACAGCAGACGATGGAAGAGCGGCATTGAAGATTCTTCGGGAATATTATGCTGGCAAAGGAAAGCCCAGAGTGATTAGCTTATACACAGAGCTAACGTCATTGCAAAAGTCGCCCAGTGAGTGTGTTACTGATTATGTCATCAGGGCTGCGACCGCAATCACCACTTTGAGGAACGCAGGTGAGAATCTGAGTGATGGCCTTTTAATAGCAATGGTTCTGAAAGGACTTCCAGAGACATTTAAGCCATTTACCATTCATGTTACCCAGAGAGATGATAAACTGAGTTTTGCAGAATTTAAGACAAGGCTTCGGAGTTATGAGAACATTGAAAATATGCGGACAACCGTATCCGAGGACAATGTTGAAAGCTGGAGCGCAGCCTGGAAGAAAAACCGCTTTTGCGGGTACAGCAGTTTGTGGTGCTGGTACAAACATTGTTTGTTACATGTGTGGTACAAGAGGCCACAAAGCAAGGACATGTCAGCGTAAACAGTGGTGCAGCCAGTGTAAAAGTAATAGTCACCGCGACGCAACGTGCAGACGGGGAAGGCAGCGGGACAATGCACAAAAAGTTTCCGCAGAGCCAAGTGACAAGGAGTATGCTTTTCGGGCAAGCGACGCTGAGATGCAGGTACAAACTATCAAGAGGAAAGGCCTAATGGTGGATGCAGGTGCAACTTCCCACATCATCACGGAAATCGAGAAGTTTCAGAGGTTTGACAGCAGTTTTCAGGCCAACACACACTGCGTGGAATTGGCGGACGGCACTCGGTGTAACGGGGTCGCAAAGCGAAGAGGAGACGCGGAGGTATATTTGATTGACTACACGGGACGACGCGTCAAAGCGATGCTGAGAAACGCGCTGTACATCCCAACATATCCACAGGACATTTTCTCTGTGAAAGCAGCCACATCGAATGGAGCAACGGTGATCTTCAAGGAAGGGAAGAACGTTCTGCTACATAAAGACGGTACCAAATTCCCCATACATGTGCACGACAAACTGTATTATTTGCACACAATAAACAATGAATGTGTTGAACATTGTAAGAAGTGTTATGATTTGCAGACATGGCATGAAATATTAGGGCACTGCAATCATGGGGATATAATTAAATTGGAGAAAGTTGTTGATGGTATGCAAATTAAGGGTATGGGTAAACCTATCCCACGTTGTGAAATTTGCACACAAAGAAAGTTTGTACAAACTAGAAATAGGGGGCCAGATGCAAGAGCCAAAGCAGCCCTGGAAATGGTACATACAGATTTAGCAGGGCCTATCGACCCAACATCTAGAGACGGTCACAAGTATGCAAGTATCTTTCACAGATGATTACTCTAGTGCAGTGTTTGTTTAATTTTTGAAAAACAAGAGTGATACAGTGACTGCTACAGAAAAATTCCTTGCTGATATGGCTCCATATGGACAGGTCAAAAGCATAAGGTCTGACAATGGTACAGAATTTACAGGAAAGGAGTACCAGGCATTATTAAGCAGAAATTGTATTAGACATGAGACCTCAGTGCCATACTCTCCACACCAGAACAGTACGGCTGAGCGGAACTGGAGAACATTATTTGACATGGCTAGATGTATGTTAATAGAAAGTGGGTTACCGAGAACATTGTGGACGTATGCAGTCCAGACAGCTGCTGTAGTGAGAAACAGATGTTTCAATAATCGTACTAAACAGACAGCTTACTTTATGTTGACAGGTAGACAGCCTAACATTTCAAGGATGCAGAAATTTGGAGTACCATGCTATGCTTACATACATGACAGAAGAAAGTTAGGAAAGTTGGACTCAAGATGTGAGAAGGGTATTTTTGTTGGATATGACAAGAATAGTCCGGCTTACATGATCTACTACCCTAACAGCAAGAAGGTACAGAAATGCAGACTAGTGGAGTTTATATCCAAAAGTACTGAGCCCATACTGATTGATGATGATGATGGTTTTAAGACCAGGAACAATCCTGAGAATCTGTAAAATCAGAATCAGATGTTAGTTCACAAAGTACTCAAGAACCAGTAGTGTATGACAACCAAACACAACAGAAAGACGATGAACCTGAAAGGAGAAATCCTGCAAGAGACAGGAAAAAACCAACCTATTTGGGTGATTATGTTTGTGGTATTGAAGGTGATGTGACTAATATTGATTACTGTTACAGACTTGTGTGTAATGTGCCCCAAACCTACAAACAAGCTGTAACATCAGTAAATGCAAATGAATGGGTTAAAGCTATGGATGAGGAAATTGAGTCACTGAGAGAAAATTGTACATTTACCCTGACCAACCTGCCTGATGGTAAAGAAGTAGTGGGGGGAAAATGGGTCTATGCAATTAAGAAGAACAGTGATGGATCAGACAAGTACAAAGCACGATATGTTGCTAAAGGGTACAGTCAAGAGAAAGGTGTTAACTATGATGAGACTTTTTCTCCTACTGCTAGCATGACTAGTATCAGAGTGATGATGCAAAAAGCAGTACAGGAAGATTTGATTGTCCATCAGATGGATGTAAAAACTGCATATTTACATGTGCCACCAGGTGACGATTCGCGAGGGCGGAACCAAAAGTATGGAAGGTGGGTTCCGCCCGACGATAGTTCCGCCCGGACGACTGATTCTGAACACCGGAATTTCCGGGGTTTCCCCGAGGGCGAAATCAGGCCATACTATGCACAGGTGCGATCGATTAATGCAGCGATTGCTGATAGGATAATGAAGAGGGAAAGGAGAGTATAAGAAGACCATTGAAAACTCAAACGGGGTGCTTTTTGGTGCGTTTGATTACTGCTGTGCAGAGCTGTGTACGTGCTGTACACTGTTCCCTTAGGGAAGGAAGCGGGAGCCGTTGATGGTGTAACTGGAAGGAAAGAGAAGAGAGGTGACTGGGTGAAGTGTGATTATAATACTGACGTGATAGGATCGAGTCAACAGTGAGGGAGTTACAGAGCATCTGTGAAGAGCTGGGCATGTGAGTACCGCATACAACGCTGCTAGTGTTTGCGATGAGGTGTACCCGAAGCGGGTTGTGAGTGTGGTGCTGTATAGCGGCCCTACGGGGAGAGAAAGCATAGGTGAGCCGGGAACTAACATCTAGGCGAGTGGGAGATCTCTGCTCGGAGTTCGCCCCCGCTTTCACGTGAGTACCACTGCCATCAGTTATATGGAGTATGTTTGCTGCCAGCTTGTGTGTCTAAAATAGGTTTGGAAGTTTCCTCGACCGAGCGACCGGCCCCACCGGACGAGCACAGGGTGGGCGAGCCGAGCGAGGCGTAGTCCATACGACGAAGAGGTCCCACGGTCACTACTACTATCCTCTCCTTTTTGGTGTGGAAATTGTACCCAACGAATCCCCTCTCAGGGACCTTGGTCGAGCTGAGCACCTGTTTGGAGTCACGTAACGTGTGAAAATTGCTGTGGGTGAGTCTGGACTTTACTTTGTGGGTGTGTGCACTAAGAATTGCTGTGTGTGCTGTGTTGGTAGAACCAGGTGCCGCCCTCAGTCCAGGAGTATCCTTGGGAGGACACCAGCGCGTTGTGGTCACCCCAGCAGAAGGAGAACCAATCTGGGAGGTGGGACCTCCGGTACGTCAGCCGTGATCCATACTCATCCCGAGCGTGGGCAGTAGGGAATCCCAGCGGGCGGCCGTGTGAGTAAACGAAACGCACGACACCTGCTGTGTGGCGCTGGGGGTCATCCCGTAGTGCAAGTGCACGCGCATCCATCATCCCCGTACGGAGCCTCGTCGAGAGTTCGCCCCAGTCAGTACCCCCAAGACCAGAGTGGAGGGGAAGGAACTAGGGAAGCGTTCAGGCCGTACGCATCATACCCGGCGCCCCCTGGTGTGTAGCCTTGTGGATCCACTGCCCCCGAAACACGTGTTGGGTAAGACGACCATTCAATATCTTACCTGTGTGGTGCAACTTACCTCTGCCTTTTAGGCCGCTGCGAAGAGGAACGTACAAGACCCAGTGCATTAAACCTCTTACCTTTGTGTGCAATATCTTACCTGTGTGGTGCAACTTACCTCTGTCTTCTAGCTTGCTGTGAAACATAACGTACAAGACCCAGTGTATTGAGCCTCCTACCTTTGTGTGCAATACCTTACCTGTGTGGTGCAACTTACCTCTGCCTTTTAGGCCGCTGTGAAGGAGGAACGTACAAGACCCAGTGTAGTAAGCCTCTTACCGTTGTGTGCAATACCTTACCTGTGTGGTGCAACTTACCTCTGCCTTTTAGGCCGCTGTGAAGAGGAACGTACAAGACCCAGTGTATTGAGCCTCCTACCTTTGTGTGCAATACCTTACCTGTGTGGTGCAACTTACCTCTGCCTTTTAGGCCGCTGTGAAGGAGGAACGTACAAGACCCAGTGTAGTAAGCCTCTTACCGTTGTGTGCAATACCTTACCTGTGTGGTGCAACTTACCTCTGCCTTTTAGGCCGCTGTGAAGAGGAGCATAAAAGACCTAGTGTATTAAGCCTCTTACCTGTGTGTGAAATACCTGATCTGTGTGGTGCAGCTTACCTTTGTCTTCCAGCCCGCTGTGAAGAGGAACGTACAAGACCCAGTGTAGTAAGCCTCTTACCTTGCGTGTAATACCTACCCTGTGTGGTGCAGCTCACCTCTGTCTTCTAGCCCGCTGTGAAGAAGAAGGTAAAAACCCCAGAGTGTTGACCCTCTTGCTCCTGTTGAAAATACTTTACCTGTGTGGTGTAACTTACCTTTGTCCCCAGCATGCTACGAAGAGGAGCACAAAGGTCCCAGCGAGACAAACCTCTTTACCCCTGTCTGGATCACCTTGCCTGCGGACTTCATCCATCTGGTTCCTCCGGCACGGCCCGAAGGGGATGCCAGGAACCTCAAGGGGCAGAGAAGGACACAAGTACCTCAGACCGGTGACAGGAATAGGTATCGACGAAAAACTTCAAACACAGCACTAATTAGACTTTCCTGTTTTGCCTCCAGGAGAAGCGGAGGGCGCCACGGATAGCAGGGTCCCTCTGGGGAAGGAGTCCTAGCCCCCGCTGCACTGGAAGTGGTCCTGGAGACCAGAAGAAGAGTTGCTTTTAAATTGCCCTTCCCCCTTTTCTTTTAAATATTTAATAAAGTGTTATTTTAATATTAGTATACTTGTCTGTCTGGTCATTGGGGTGGTCTTGGGAACCTCCTCGAGGTGGAAACTAGGAAGGGGCGTGACCTTGTTTAGCTATCTTTGGGTCCGCCCCGGCCTGTGACACATGCACCAATAGAATGTGAGATTTATATGGAACAGCCAGAGGGTTATAAGGTGAAATCTCAAAGCAATGAAAAATTGGTGTGTAAACTTGAAAAATCATTGTATGGACTTAAACAGTCTGGCAGAAACTGGAACAGAATGTTACATGATTATCTATGTGAAAACAAGTTTGTTCAAAATCCAGCAGATCATTGTGTGTACACAAAAGTAACAAAAACTGAGAAAGTTTTCATAATTATTTGGGTTGATGACTTGATTATTGCTGCCAGTGATATGAATGTGCTTAAAGATGTGAAAGAGATGCTCATGTTAAAGTTTAAAATGAAGGATTTAGGAAAACACATTTTCTTGGCATAAAGGTGACACATTTCACCTTTGAGCAAGGTGTTGATTTTGTCAAAATGTCACAACATGTGTATGTTGAGAAACTACTTGAAAAATTTGACATGCAAAACTGTAAACCCAGATCTGTCCCTTGTGAGCAAAAACTGAATTACACAGAAGATGCTGATGTAATGAATGATGCCAGGAAATACAGGGAAGCTGTAGGCAGCTTAATTTACCTGGCAACATGTACAAGGCCTGATCTAAGTTTTGTAGTGAGTAAATTAGCACAATATTTTAATGAGCCAACCATAGAACAGTGGAATACTGTAAAGCATGTTTTAAGATATTTGCAAGGCACGAGAGACAAAGAACTGTGTTACATAAAAGGTGCAAAGGAAAACTTTATACATGCATACAGTGATGCAAATTGGGCAGCCGATGTCATTGACAGACGGAGTACAACAGGTTATTGCATTAGCCTAAATAGAAATGGTCCATTGGTCTCATAGAAGACCAAGAGACAGCCTACTGACATTGATGGTGTAATGGTGTAATCTATGAAGACAATCAGGGTGCTATAGCTTTAGCAAAAAATCCTGTGTACAGACAAAGATGTAAACATGTTGACATCAAATATCATTTTGTGAGGTCAGTGATTAATGAAGGCAGAATGAGTCTGAAGTACTGTCCAACTGAAGAAATGTTTGCTGATGTACTTACTAAACCAGCAACAAAGCTTAAGTTGATGAAATTTAATTTGTTTATGTTTGGTGTATGAACTTTGTATATATATGCTTGGAAATGATGAAATTAACAATGTGAGAGCAAGTGGGGGTGTTGACATCTGTAAATTGTATGCTCTCATTTGTATTTGTATTTGTATTTTTGTTTATTTTCTGTTTGGGACAGGCAACCCAGTCACATTGCGAGTGGTCATGTGACCTAATTAATGACTGAGTGAAATCAGGTGTTTATTTTGTTTTAATAAAAATGCGCCAGTCAGAGCGACTGCGTGGCTGATAAAGTGAAACGTATCTTCTTTTTGTCTTATTTAAAACGCACTCTGTTAACACTTGTTTATGTTAATTAGCTTATACGAGCTACTTTAATTAAAACAGCTTATAAGGGCTGTGGTGAGTTGAACAGAGCGAAGACTTTACAGTGGAAAGAAAACTGCATTGTATTGCTCCAGCGTCACATTGTGTAAACTGCATTTATAGTAAGGAAGTGCACATATGCCTCCGAAGCTTCCGTGTCATCATCGTGCCTGTCGTACCCTAGTTTAAACAATACATGTCGCACAGTGTGATAAGTTAATGATCTTATAAGAGGGCAAAAATCCTGCAGTGTATTCCGGGCTTAAGAGGGCTCAGCTTAAGGGGGTTGCGTGTGCAGCACAGTCCTTGGCTGGGGCCCTCATAAGTTCATGGGCCCTTAGAATCGTCCTAACCCCCCCCCCCCTTACGGCGCCCCTGGTTACGCTCACTGAGTGGCAAAAGACAGCGGCAGCATTTGAGTACAGCGTGACATCGACGAAAAAAAGGTGAAAACTCGTCGAAATGGGAAACAGCTGTTGTGTGATAGACTGTACTAACAGATTAACAAGAATTCAGAGCTATCATTTTACAGACTGACAAATAACACCAAAGGAGAAGTAAATTGATCGTTCATGCCAACGTCCACAGACCACGTGGGTTGATAAGTTGCTAGGGTCAATATCAAGCAGAGGTTTTACTTTCTCCTTAATCAAATCAAATCAACTTTATTTCTATAGCACTTTACAGCAGCCACAAGGTGTCCAAAGTGCTTCACATCAGATACAAATAACACATCAATTAAAGACACAACATACAAATAAAGGAAAGAAAGCAAAAATTATAAAACATAGAAACACTAAGCTATAATTACTTAATCATCAAGTTACACCACTACTGCGTATCAAATGGCAATTTAAACAAATACATTTTAAGTTTGGTTTTGAAAAGGGCAACCTCGGTTATAGTACGCATGTCAGGGGGGAGCTTATTAGGACAAGCAACAGCAAAAGCCCTATCGCCCCACTGTTTATACTTCGATTTAGGGACTTAAAAGTATTTTTTCAAGTATTTGTATTTTATCTGTGTTTTTCTTTGGAAAACATACATTCAAAAGCATATTATCAGAAATTTTTATTTATTAAATTTCATAAATACACGTGTTTGTTTTACATTTAATATTTAAGTACATTAACACACTTTTATTCAAGTGAAAGTACACAATTTTAATGTAATTAGGTATTATATAAATTGCAATATGCAATATTAAAGAATACACATTTTAATTCTATGCTTTAGACTGTGTAGTGAAGTACAATTTTACCCAATACAAACACCCTAATAAAGCACAGATGCTTTGAAAATGTTACTAATGTAACTAAGTATTGTCCAACTCTGCTATCAAGTCCAACTAAATTCAATTTATGCTGATAATAGTTAGTTTTACTGGCATTCGCGCCGCAGCCGCTATGAAAGCCAGCCATTTTGTTGAAGGTTAGCCACTCAACGGGCGCGAGTTCTGGCGTGGTCACGTGGAAAAGTGACGTCAATGCATTCCCTCTATAGCTGACAGGTATCTGCAGATATGTTTACCCGAGTTTGTCAGTCTGTATCACCCAACATGTTTTGCATTCACACGTGAAAAACTGTCTTTTAGATTATGGACAAAATGCCGCTTCAGCATGCTAGAGCCCCAGACACGTGACACAATGATCGTGGCCATCCCGGGGAGCGATGAACACACGTCATCCAGAAACGGAGCACGGCCGGAATGACATCTTTAAAAAGACGGACCCAACCGTGACACTAACGAGTGGCTGTCTTCAAAAAGACACAAAGCTCGAACGTGTAACTTTTTTAGAGGAAATCACTCTTTCAGTGCTGAGTTTGTGAAACACACAGCGGCGAGGCAACGCACACACTCAACTCAAGTTCAAACTGAGAAAAGTAAAGAGATGGAAACTGTGAAGATTCCGCTGTGGTGCTGAAGTCCAACCAGTGTATTTCCTGGAGTTTAGAGAGCTTCTCATGAGCAGAGATCCTGCCGGCTTTCGAAGCAAATAAAGCTCATTTGGTATTATGCACCTGCTGCTTATATATGCACCTGGCGGGGCGGTGCCGGCATTATGCAAATACCTGCATGCCAAGTTCATTGGCGTTTTGTTAGTTTCTCGAAGTACATAGGTCCCCGTGGAGCGGTTCCCAATTCATATGTCACAACGTGCCGTTGTAGTGACCCACTGAAAGGGAACATCACATTTATATGAAATGTACATTTTTTTCAGTAAACCGATTTTTGGATTAAATTGATTTTTGTTACTCTTGCAGTAAACTATGAATAATGACTTTTTACAGAGATTCATTGTTACATCTATGACTTAGATTTAAAAAAAAAGATTAGTAGATCCTTTTCCTTGAGGGCGTTTGTATCAAGTCGCGCTCAAGTTTATTTTAAATCTAGGCGCATCTAAAACAAAATTCGTGTTCACGGCGATAGCTTTTTATACAAATTACGCGAGTGGGGCTGCTGTGAGTGCAGGCAGCATAGGGACAGCAACCTTCAACCCGGTGGCGTGACAACACCGGCCCTCGTGGCCAAAACAACAGACCGGCCCACCGGGAATTTCTTCCAGTCCTCCCAATGGCCAATCTGGGCCTGGAAGGAGGCAGCAATGACAGCAGAGAGTTACAAGTGGGTCCAAAGAAAAACACAGTATTGTAAACGTTATTATAATTTCTTTATATAACTGTAATGGTTTTGGAGAGGCAGTGGCTCAGTGGTTCATGTAGGTTGTCTACAAACCGGAAGGTTGGTGGTTCAATCCCCGGGTCCACCGGACCAAGTGTCGCGATTTCCTTGAGCAAAATACCTAACCCCAGCTGCTCCCGACAAGCTGGATGGCGCCTTGCATGGCTGACACCACCGTCGGTGTATGAATGTGTGAGTGAATGGGTAAAGCGCTTTGGATGGCCATAGGTCTGTTAAAAGCGCTATATAAATGCAGTCCATTTACCATTTGTCTTGTGTTTTTCCAGCTGGTTTTTGCACGATCAGCAACCGGCCGGTTTTTGTATTTTTTCGGCCAATTTTTCCGGAAGTGCACCCGCGTGCAAAGACTACATTTTTATCATTCGCAAACATGTCTTTTGTGTAAAAGCATTTCGAAATCTGTGCGCAGGACATTAAGATTGCAAGCTGCAATATCTGTAAAGGACAAGTTAATTGCGGAGATTAACAACAGTAGGCTACATTCGCAGGGCTCTCAAGTCTCATGCATTTACTGTGAGATACACGCACACTCACACCTTATATTTCTAAGAGACTGATAACTTTTCCTACTATATACAATTAATGGACGAGGCGCAGGGAAGTTATCTGTCGAGTTTAGCTGTCTCGAATTTTTCTCGCGCTCCTCTGATGTCAATCACGTGGATGCGCGGTGCGTGCACGCACAGAGTGAAAGTTAGAAGAGCAAGATCCGACAATGCTGTAAATAATCTTGAATATAGCCAAAAACGTGTTAAATTATGCTTGATTTGTTAAAAAACTCCCCAGCTGCTTTGCAATCAGAAGCTTTAACTTACCTGACTCTAACGTAGAGGCTTCCTGAAATGAATGAAAGGACCAGAGATGTATTTCATTATTATTGCCATGTAGTACTAAACATGTAACCTTATCTCTCTCCAAACCTCTTACACTCTGAGGCTATTTTGGGGATTTTCGCCTGGCTTTGGCCTACCCAATTTCAAAAGCTTCTCATACCCACAAGCAGAGGTGCACATACAAAAGTTTGGTATCATTTTACAGGAAACCCTTTGAAATTACATAAAACACTGTTAAAAGGGCTCAACATGGTTGTATGTGTTGTCAGTCCTCTAATAAACACAAAAATAAATAGGCGCTTTTTGATGTTTTTTTTCTAAAGTCTGTATTTAAAAGTGTATAACTCTGGCCCTGAGTGGTAACGAAACCTGCAGACAGTTTTGTTTGATTCCCGCAATTGCCAGCTTACAGGGGAAAAAAGAATTTTTTCTCTATCATAATAAATGCAAAAGTTATTTTACTCCAACTGATGGGAGGAATAATACGCTTTTGGTATACAATTTCTGCCAAAAACCATTTGAAGTGCTCCCATAACCACATACAGTGGAATAAATGCAATATCTTTATATAATTTTGCAGAAAACCCTTTGAAGTTACATAAAAAGCTGCTGTTTGTGACAAATATTGTTATTTATGTGTTTTTTTATATGATAAAACACCAAATTTTATTTTTTAATGTTGTAAATACTGTCTCTGATAGTGTATAACTCTGGTTCTGGGTGCTCTAGCAGACTGCAGACAGTTCTGGTTGTTACCAGCAGCAGACAGTAAACACCCAAAAAAAGAATGAACTCTTTAACTCTTTCCCCGCCATTGACGAGATATCTCGTCAATCAAGAGAAAACGCTTCCCCGCCAACGACGAGTATTTCCGTCTTTCCGCAATACCGCTATTATCCACTAGGTGGCGCCCTTCCGCAACTTTTTAAACCCGGAAGTATTGCCCTATGGCAAGCTGCTGCATGTTCGTGTCTGTTTTAAAGATCGCTCTGAATGGGTTGCACCTGTGCATTGGAATGTAGTTCAGGAAATTAACCAAGCCAACGCTCAGAAACCACCACCTAGCGGGTGCCCCATCGATCGCACGTTTGTCCCACCCAAATTCAGATGACACCTCATCCAATGGGTACACATCTCTCCCAGCTCAGGACATCCAGGTATTAACACTGCACTACAAAAGCTGAGAAACAAATTTTGGTGGCAATCTATGCATGAGGATGTTTCCACGTTTGTCAATGCTTGTATCACATGCGCAGCTAATAAATCTCTCCACCAATCCCCGGCAGGTCTTCTTCAGTCCCTGGAAATACCCAAAAGGCCCTGGTCTCATATTGCTGTAGATTTTGTCACTGATTTACCCCTCTCCCAAGGTAATACCATAATCCTTACAGTCGTTGACCGTTTTTCTAAAGCCTGCAGATTTGTCCCCATGCCCAAACTCCCGTCAGCTCTAGAAACAGCTGAACAACTGGTACGTCACGTTTTCAGATATTACGGACTCCCTGAGGATATTGTGTCGGACCGTGGACCCCAATTCACATCTAGGGTATGGAAAGCCTTACATCCGGATATCACCCACAGTTTGTTTCTTACCTTGGGCCGAATACGCACAGAATTCCATCACTAAAACTGCTACGGGTCTCTCTCCCTTCCAATGTATACTCGGGTTCCAACCGCCTATGCTCCCGTGGGATGACGAGCCATCAGAAGTCCCTGCTGTGGATGAGTGGTTTAACAAAAGTCAAGAAACCTGGAAACAAGCTTACGTTCATCTTTCACGTGCAGTCAGAAGATCCAAGAAACAGGCAGATCAGTGCAGATGACCACAACCTTCATACAAACCAGGTCAATTCGCATGGCTCTCCACCAAAGACATCCGGCTTCGACTACCATGCAAGAAACTAAGTCCCATGTATGTAGGTCCATTCAAAATCATAAAACAAATTAATCCTGTCTTTTCGTCTCCAACTGCCTGCTAATTATCGTATCTCCCCCACTTTTCATGTTTTCCTGCTCAAACCCACAGAGAATCCGGGGACGGCTGTAGAGTCTCAACGGGACCCCCCCACTCATCGTGGATGGTGAGGAAGCCTTCCTGGTACACGAGCTCTTAAACTCCAGATGGCGAGGATCCAACATCCAGTACCTGGTAGGCTGGGAGGGGTACGGCCCGGAGGAGAGATTGTGGGAGGACGCTAAGGACATCTTGGATCCAAATCTCATAACTGTCTTCCACAGGTCTCATCAGAATAAGCCGGCCCCTCGCCCCCGTGGCCGTCCGAGGAAAAACCCGTCCCTGGGGGGGGGGGGTTCTGTTACGGATGTCAGCGCAAACGGCCCCGGTGTTCAAACATCACATTCACCCGACTTCTAACTTGAACTACATTTCCCACTATGCCACACACACCGCTGAATACACTCCACCTGTCGCTCAACATCCTGCCTATATACCTGGGACACACACAAGCGCTCTTTGCGAAGTCTTGTTTTGGCCCGTGCAGCACTACTGAGCGTTATTTCCCTGTTTTCCCCGTGTTTTGTTTCCCTGGTGATCACTATTGGACTGCCTTTCGGATTATTGATGTTTAGCTGCCAGCCTCAACCTTGGACTGTTTACTTGTTTACGATTGCTCTCTGCCTGCCCCTATACTGGACTGTGTTAATGACTACGATTGCTCTCTGCCTGCCCCGATACTGGACTGTGTTAACGATTACGATTGCTATCTGGCTGCCCCAATCCGTGTCTGTGTTTACCTTCCTGTCCAACCTTTACATTGCATTGCCTTTGTTTAAACTGCTGTGTGATACTAATAAAGATTTGCAAATGGATCCACACTCCCCTAACAGATGTTATCTCACTCCAAACTTGTGGTGATACAGGTTGGGTTGGCAGGACGAATGTGTGTCTTGGATGTGTTTTCCATATCTTTTGAGGTTTCCTTCCATTTAATTGGGTACCCTTATGTTTTATTTATTACTTTTGGTTGGGTTGAAGATTGCTGTCTGTGAATGGTAACCTGTTTATTAAATTTCTGTATCTCTAAAGTGTTTTTGTTTTGTTATGTGATTGAAGGAAACGGTTGATACACAGATTTGCTAAACCATTTCAATTGACTCTCTGATTTAGATTATTGAGAAACTAATACTTATTTTGAATACTGTGTTTGTTGTGTAATGGTTGGTTTCTGAACTATCAAGGAAACATGATATCTAATTGATCAGAATTAATCTGGTCTGGCGCCCGAACTTCACATAAATTTTTTTTGGGACTCTTATTATGTGCTAAAACGCCAATTTGGGACGACCACCGTTACATAAGTGGCGCCCAAACAGGGACCTGAATTACTGAACTATTGAATGTGCATTATTGAACTTTAACCACTGAATATTGAACTGTTGAATGTGAATTATTGAACTTTAACCACTGAATGGAACCATTGAATGTGAATTACTGAATTATGTGATTATTTTTTTTTGCTATGTGAATATTGTCTTGAATTGTGTCAACTTTGAAATCACATAAGCCAATGAAAATTGACTATGAATATTGATTGTGTGTGAACTGTTTGAAATGATGTCTGAAAAACAGCATGGACATTTTAAACATTGACCCATTTTTTTGATATTTGGTGCAACCACTGTGTTGTTTTGGATGTGTAAATCTCTTTTGAATTATGGGAACTTTGAACTATCTCAGGTCTGCTTAACTTTTTTGTTGAATGGGTAAAAGTGTGAACATTTAGGCACTGTGAAAATAGTGAATTGTAAATAGACAATGGCTGAATCCGAAATCGCATACTTACTGTGTAGGTACTGAATTTCACTGGGTACCTACTTAACGTGCGCTAAGACAGTACCTACGTTCGGGTTAAGTATGGACAGTATCCGCCATATTGACGTTATCATGTGACATATGACGTAGTAGACTTGTTCGAGTTCATGTGGAACCACAAGAATCGACAGGAGATTGACATCACAATACCGCGAGAGCAAAACGAAATCAGTCTTCTCCGTATGATTTCTGGAATCGCTCTCACGGTACTTTGATGTCATCCACCTGTTGGTTCTTACAGCGGTGCATAAACTCGAACAATCCTAAAAGACATGAAAACATATGCGTGTGTATGATGGACAGGTGCACTAACACCTGATTGCATCAGTAACTTGACAACTCTACTACGGTCTCTGTCAGTGTTACAGATATTACATGATTTTGTAGTGGACAAAAATAAGTAAAACAAGCAGGTTGTAATTTAATATCTATTGTCACGTGACAGCTGCTTGAATACAAACTAGACATTACAGGCAATGTGATTATATACATTTTAGTGAAGCAATCTCTTGTATTTACTTAAAACAACAGGAAACATGAATAAAAAAATGAATGAATAAACCATCACAATAAATGAAAATGTATAGAAGTGAATCCCATATGAAACAAAACTTTATTCAAATGTATTTTTCTAACAAACCATCACATATTTACTATCATATCAACACAGCTGTGATACAGCTCTATTTTAATGAATCAGTTTGTGGTATATCCTGGGTCTGTGCGTGAAGTCAGGGTGCTGAGGAACAGTCCTGTGTAACGTATCGAAATTACCCGATTGGCTGGTCTCCGGTCGATTGCTTTCCTTTCCCGTGGCATCATGGTAAAGCTGGGATAGAAGTGTCCATCCGATGCACGCTTCAGAATCTGGGCGGACTCAGTAGGGCATCCGGGGATTTCTCGCCTACTGATTTTATGGATACTGAGGATTCGGACGTACTACTCTGTTCACGTGCTGTTTCCCCTACTACATTTTCAGTAAGTAGGCGGTTTTGGACGATACTTAAGTACACGTGCCTCTGAATCTCGCAAGGTTTCGGACATACTATTCGTTCGCCTACTACTTTTTGCCTACTATATAGTATGGCAGTATGCGGTTTCGGATTCAGCCAATGTTTACAATTATTTTCATTTAAATGAAAAATATGCTTATTCATGTCTCTGTGAATGTGGGAGTTTAAAATTTGTTTTTGTTGAATGGCAATTAATATGTTATTTTTGTAAATCTTGAAAGGCAGTTATTTATTCATTTACATACAAACATACATACATACAAACATACAAGAGATGGCCACTACCCCGCCTCCATCACAATCCACTTTTGTGGATATGGAAGAGTTGGATGCACCCAGCATTTCTACTCCACAGTGGCCACCCAATTCTCAACGACAAAACCCTACCCTTATTGAACATTCTTTTCAAGGTCCTAACTTATATGGTATGCCACCTCCACTTACCACTATCTATGCTGGAACACAGGTGCAGATGTTATCCCCTACCTTCACTTCAGCTGCAGGGCCAACACTCAAATGGAAATCAAATCACAAATAACTCTGTTGCTACAGCAGTTAAAGACAAGTCAAGTTCCAAGAAATCCAAATTCACCCCTGCTGCTACACCTCCTGCCATTGTACCTCAGCAATTAGTTGGACAGGCAAGGCCATCCTTGACAGAGGAGCAAGTTATACATTAATACATGAGGATCTTCAGAAGGAACTCAACCCACATGATACACTTCAGCCATGGTCTCTAGGTCCTCTATATCTCGCTAATGGAAAAGCAGAGGTTTAGGACCTTTAGGATGGTGGAGCCTACAAATCCAGATACACTCTCAAGTTTTCACTATACCTGCTGCTGTCTTGTCCTGATGCCCTTGCCTATGCAATCGTGTTGGGCTTAGATTTCATTTTTTTCAGTGGGTTACAAATTAATGTTACAGACAAAACTTACAATTTCAAGTTATTTCCAGAAGTGAAATATCCGTTCCAACCAAGGAAGGCTACAGTACCTGTAAGACACTCTAAAACCAGGACCCTCAGTTGGTATAACAGTCTTGCCTTACTAAGCTCTGTTCCACCCCCACAGGCTGTATTGTCAGCATCCTCCAACAGAATGGATGAACAGACTCTGATTGATCAATGTACTTCTCAAGGGGTAACATGTCAAACCAATGTAGAAGCCCTCAAAGAGGAGATGCGTAAGGACACTGGAACCCAATCAACCCAAACTATACAGGTATCTGATACGTGCCACTCAACACCAGTGATAAATGACACAGTTTCTAACCCACCATCCAATTCCATGATTAAAGGTGATCATCTTAAATTAACTTTTACTACATTTGGACGACACACAGATGATCTCAACCTCAAAGAAGTCCAGCGTTTCCTTGGACTAGCTGGGTGGTACCACAGATTTGTTGCAAATTTTTCTCAGATTGCTGAACCCCTAAATGTTCTAAAGAAGAAGGGACAGCAATTTGTTTGGTCTCCCCAGTGCGAACAAGCTTTTAACACACTGAAAGCTTACCTCACCTTCGCAAGCAGAAGTTTGAACAAGCCTGAAACAAACTACTCTACAACCGAGAAAGAATGTCTCGCAGTAGTGTGGGCTTTGGAACGGTGGCAGCATTACCTTGAACCCAAGATGTTCACCGTGGTTACAGACCATTCTGCATTACAATGGGTACTAAGCTCGGTAAAAACCACCAACGCTTTATCAGATGGGCTCTGAAATTACAAAAATGTGACTTCGTCATTGAATACAGGAAGGGACAGTTAAATGCAGCATCTGATGCCCTTTCAAGAATTTCCACTCTCCATGGTTGCAACCTGTATGCTGGGAAAACTGATGAAGCCGACTTTCCTATCTCTGGTGCGGTTGTTTGGGAGGAACAACAGAAGGAACCTGAAATCTCAAACATAATCAAAACTCTAGCAGTGAACGACATCCTGAAAGAGAGGTATGAAATCATTGAGGATAAACTTTATCACAAAACTCACCTCACCACGAATCAATTCCAGTACAGAGTATACATTCCTCACAGTCTCATTCCTACTATTCTTCAACACTACCACTCAAGTCCTCTGAGTGGACATGTAGGAATTTTCAAAACCTACAAACGAATCCAAGAAGTGGCTTTCTGGCCAAACATGTGGAGAGATGTAAAAAGTCATGTTAACGATGTACCAAGTGTCAAACTTTGAGGAGTGAAAACCAAAAGCCTGCAGGGAAACTTCAACCAATTACCACTACTCGGCCTAATGAGATGTTAGGGGTAGATATAATGGGACCCTTCCCTTGCAGCACTACCCAACATGAATACCTCCTAGTTTTTGTGGATTACTATTCAAGATGGACCGAATTATTTCCAATGCGGAATGCCAATGCCCAGACTATTGCTACAGTCCTGAGAAAAGAAATCCTGCCCAATGGGGAGTTCCTAACTTCATTCTTTCAGATAGAGGATCGCAGTTTATCTCAACTATCTTTAAGGAGTTATGCAACAAGTGGAACATCACCCCAAAACTAACCACTGCCTATCACCCACAAACTAACATGACTGAGCGAGTCAATCGTGTAATTAAATCCATGATTTCATCCTATGTGGAACAGAACAGTCATAACAAGTGGGACCAGTTCTTACCTGAGCTTCGTTTTGCCATAAACTCTGCAACACAGGAGACAATTGGTATGACCCCTGCGGAACTCCAATTGGGACGGAAGTTGCAGGGACCGATGGATAAAATACTGCAAGGAACCACACTCACCCCAGACCATTCCTAACTATGATGTTATTCAACATCTGGCATCAAAACATCAAAGCTCGGATGAGACAGCTAAGGAGCTACAATAAAAATAGAAGAGGAATTTTCCCTTATCCAGTGCACAAAACAAGTTCAGTGCCAAATTAGCACCAAGATGGAAGGGGCCATACCGCATCATTCAGCAGTTGGGACCTGTAAATTACCAGATTGCGTTGGAATCAACAGGAGAGGACGTCCGCACTGCACATGTCTGCAATCTTAAACAATGTTTTCCAACAGCTAAGGAGATTGAAAAACAAGAAAAAAAAAAACTTGATGAAATGTTCCAAGACACCTCTGACGATGAGGAGTTTCTAGAATTTTAATGACACGTTCTCTTATACAACCATGGGTTGTTTTCCTCTAGGGAGGGGAAGTGTGGCGATACAGGTATCTGCCCCTTTAAATTACACCGTGACGTCATCTGACCCGGAAATAAAGCTCCAAGAGAGTTTAAAAAGGAGCGGAAACTAACCAAAAAGGTGTGTGTGTTGGTGTAAGCGGACGTTATTTGTGAGTACTATTGATTGAGAATAAGTGTAAAACTCTGAGTCTCGGAAGCTGTGTATACTGCGAGCAGTGGAGCAAACTCGGAGTCTCGGAAGCTGTGTATACTGCGAGCAGCGGAGCAAACTCAGAGTCTCGGAAGCTGTGTATACTGCAAGCAGCGGAGCAAACTCGGAGTCTCGGAAGCTGTGTATACTGCAAGCAGCGGAGCTAACTAAGAGTCTCGGAAGCTGTGTATACTGCGAGCAGCGGAGCTACCTCGGAGTCTCGGATGCTGTGGAAACATTAGCAGCGGAGCTAACTCGGAGTCCCGGAAGCTGTGTATACATTAGCAGCGGAGCTAACTTAACGTCTTGGAAGCAGTGTATTACACGGAGTCTCGAAAGAGTGTGATGCCGATGTGAGAGCTCGACGTGCTGTTTGGTTCGTGGGTAACCAGAGTGACAACAGAACAGGTACCACAACCCCTTCCTGATGTGACTAACTTTCACTTCTACGACCTGCAAGTACTTATTCTCTGACGCACCACATAAGAAATACCGCACATAACACCACACCACACATAACACACATATATTTAGATCAATAATTATTTACTATAGTTTTTCCTTTGTGTTTTGTTGGGTTGGCAGGAATGTGTGTCTTGGATGTTTTTTCCATGTCTTTTGAGGTTACCTGCCATTTAATTGAGTACCCTTATGTTTTATTTTTTCAACTTTTGGTTGGGTTGAAGATTGCTGTGTGTGAATGGTAACCCGTTTATTAAATTTCTGTATCTCTAAAGTGTTTTTGTTTTGCTATGTGATTGAAGGAAACGGTTAATACACAGATTTGCTAAACCCTTTCAATTGACTCTCTGATTTTGATTATTGAGAAACTAATACTTATTTTTAAAATCTGTATAAAACCGGGCATGAAAAATCAAGATTGTGCATTCCTAGTTTTGACCCCTTTGCCTGCATTTTGGATTACGTTTTTGGATCACCCTGTTTGGATATGTTTGCCTGCCCTTTTGGGATACTTTAATAAAACTTCTCTGCATATGGATTTGTCTCTCACTCTAACTCACTTTGTGTAAGCAGCCCTTGTTACAGAATACTTAGCCTATACCCGAATCTAGCGGAGGATTATTTATTCCAGCCAGCAGCATGAATCCAGTGTTTTTGCTAATCCAGCTACTGCTCCATTGAGGAGTATGTTCAGGACTTCCTGAATTTAAGCGACCAGGTAGGATTTAATGATGTTGGCACTCAAGGATTTGTTTGATGAAGGACTTAATGAGGATTTAAGTCAGCGAATACCACAAAATGTCTCAACCTGGTCCTTAGAGCGATATATTGACTTTGCATTGTTAATGAGTGGCTCTCCTTTACTGTGGGAATGGTAGATGAAGAGCACTACAGTTCAACCACAACTACTACACAAGAGCCAGCTCATGTTATGTCTGGTTCACAAAAGCCAGTTAAAGCCATGCCTATGTCTGTCTCTGTTTCCAAGAAGGCCGCCACCATGCCTATCTCTGTTTCTAATATGGCCGCCACTAAGCCTGTTTCTGTTTCCAAGATGGCTACCGCCATGCCTGTCCCTGTTCCCAAGATGTCTGCTGTCTTACCTGTAACTGTGCCCAAGATGGCTGTCACTATGCCAGCACCTGTTTTTAAGATGGCTACCGTCATACCTGTACTTGTTGTCCAGAGAGCCATCACCACAACCACACCTATCTTCCAGAGGGCCACTGTCATCCCTGCATCTGCTATCAAGATGGCCGCCGTGCCTTCACCTGAGCCACTGCACAAGATGGCTGTCACACCCAAGTCACTTCACAAAATGGCTGCTTCACCAACCTCTCCAGTTCATGCCAAGACCCGACAATTGATGTCTAGTTTGATGGATGCCCAGTTGATGTCTGTATGGACAGCTAGGATTCTAAGTCCAGTTATGTCCAGTTCAATGGTTCCTTTGGCAATGGAGGTACGTCCTGTGCTTCCTGTATTTGCCATGGCCCTGTGGTGTGTTTGGTCTGCTTTCTGCTCTTCTGTTTCCTCTTCCGTCCTGGCCAGACGACCCGTGACCGTTCTGGCCACACGACCCGTGACCGTCCTGGCCACACGACCCGTGACCGTCCTGGCCACACGACCCGTGACCGTCCTGGCCACACGACCCTTGATCGTATTTTTAGTTAACTGCAGTCTGATTGATATTAATTGGAATGCATAATCAAAAAACTTTTTTTTTTATTTTGGAACCAAACTTTTTATGTCATTAACCCTTACAGTAAACCAATCTTCATTATCTCGCCATTTTTTACCACTATCCTGTTTCATCTTTTTCTCTTACTTGTTGCTGCTTCTTTCATTTTTGGCTGCCAGAACCGCAAGTTTAACGTACAATGCCTATGCCAGTTTGAAACAGGGGGTAAAAGCATCAAGAGCATATGAGCAGAATGAGAGGGGGCCCCACAAAGGGGGATTCAGACATGCAGTTGAGTTACGTTTTATTAATATTAAAATTTTGGATTGATAAAAAATTCAGCCCTTGGAGGCTCCCTCAAATACGGGGCCCCAGGCAATTGCCATATTGCTAAGCCTCAGACTACTAGCATAGTGCTATCTACAGGTGTGGTGTGAAACAGCAGTGAAAGCTTTGTTATTGAATGAGCATTATAAAAAGGACATGAGTGTTTGTATGTGAAATGGTCTAGACATCAAGTTTTTATGGTTTGATTTGGATGTTTGACCTGCTTTTTTGACAACAGTGTTTGATGTCAATCTCGCATCATTATTTGAATATCAATTGACAAATGGTTGCTGTTCGAGCAACTTAATATTTTCACAACTGGAAGAAATTGCTGTCTAAACTGACCTTAAGATTATGTTTTACAGATCAAGCAGTGCTTTAAGTGGCCCAAAAGAGGTGCCGGTACTCTATTTTTGTTTTTGTTTTTTTGCTGACTCGACTCCTCCTATATTGAAGGGGGTTTATATTCAGCAGTCAACAGATGACCATGTAAAAAATAATAAATCCTTTTATAAGTTTGTGGATTTGCTTTAGCTAGAATTAGCTACTGAACATAAATAAAATGTGCAAAAGGTAGATATGTAGATATATTTCCAACATGGTTAAATGCTAAAACTAGTTGTTCAGATAGAAAGAGCTTAAAAAAACCTTTAAAATGACACCAAGACCATGTCTATGTGTTCAAGAATAACAAAATACTGGCCATTTGAAGTCATCACTTTATTTTTATTTTTGTTTTCCATTTTGCGGGTGGTAAAACTACTGTGCGCGTCGTTCAAATTCATTAAATTATCGTTCATTTGTAGTTTAGCAATTAAACTAATTGTATATTACAATTTCAAGAATGTTTTTACTCTGCACATCGCCTGAGGAAACCCGAAGTTGCGTCGAGGGGAACCAAACTGACAGCCGCGACAGCGGAGATTGTCACGTACCTACAAAAGGGTATTGGATAAAGCTTGCGTCAGACCTGCAGCGATATCATTCTGGCTTGGCAGGATGTCAGCCAGCGAGTCCTCTGATTCTGACCTTGTTCTTTTACTACTCAGAGTCTAATACAAGGAGGGCATATTAAGTGTTCATTGTATTTTTATTTTAACTGAGCAGCTATGGTTGCGGATTTCACACACAAACACACACCTCTCCAGACCACATTGACACTGACTGACAGCAGCAAAAGCGATGCAAGCACTTTTAACTTGTAAAACTCAAGGGTGTATGGGTAATGTAGTCTCTGCTCTCGGTGGGACGAATTAGGAAGGGTAGATTGTGAAGGGCGCTCTGAAAAGCGGCAGCACAGCCAAAGGATTAAAACCTCTGATTTAAACAGATGTGCGAATGAGCATTCCGGTACGCTTAAAGCACGTTCTGGATACACGGAGAGGTGGTGGTACGCTCAAGAGCTATATTTGGAAGTGGTGGTATGGAGTACTGGCGCCTACCGGCCCACTTAAAGCACTAAGATCAAGTCTTTACTAACATTTTTTGTCAATTTGATATCAAGGTACCTGCTGGGAGTAGACATTAGGCACTTCCTGATTACATCATACATTTCAAGATATCAAAAATCCATTAAAAATGTACCATCTTTATTGTCTTTAATGCCTATATAATTATTTATAGGCAATTACTCAAGCTTAACTTGACTCAAGCTCCTAGTGACAGCAGTCTGAATCCTGCAAGAGTCATCTTAGTTTGGGAGAAATATCACAGTAAAACACAGTTGTGTGTTAGTGAAGAACTGAGAATGTTGTTGTTATTGTTTTTTCAAAACTCTGGATGAAAAAGCCCCAAGAAACAAAAGCAGCAGAAAACTAAACAGGGTAAAATACAACATTTTATTGATTTTTGATCTGACATCAGATTTAACTGTGATACCTTTATCGTTTCTCTGAACCTTTGTTAGAGTTTTCCCTTCATTACAGCTGTCATTATTTTATATTTTGGATAAACATAACTTTAAATGCAAAGTTTAATCATAACTTTATATTTGAAAAAACATTTTCATTTTCATCAATTTTATTTTGTAGAATATATAATGTAGTTAATCATCTGTCAATAGTCTCTACTGCCCATTTACTTACAGTGGCCTTTTTGAATTTTTTTTTACATTTTGAAGCAGTAGTATTTTCATTATTAGGACATTTAAAAAATGTGGGTGCAGAAATTAATTGAACAATGGAATTTAGAAAAAAACATGGTAAGACAAACCATTAACATTCTTTCCCCACTAGGAAATAAAGCTTCCAAAAGGCCCTGATATGTGTGTTTCTTTCCAATTAAGTGAAATGTGAATATAAGAGGTCTTTCCTCCCTCCTCATGAGTATGTTTACATATTTAAACAACGCCTCTTATATATTGCTCCTCCTTCTATGAAGATGAGTATCCACCTCAATGTCCTAGAAATCCCTCTGTGTCCAGTTGTGTCTCTTGAATACCAACAATTCTAGTACTTGTCATCTTCCGTGTCACTGAGGGCTTCACCACCAGCGACAGATACACTCTGTGCCAGTCTCTTCCGGAAGTGTCCATTGGGCACCTGCCACCCAACGCGTGACCTTGTGCGCACAGATGCGCTGATCGTGTTAGCACGGCCCAGACTGGTGGCCACCGCTGCCTCAAAAGTGAGAGTTTCCATAGGCGCAGAAGTGTCCGGGCTGTGCTCTTCCTCTTGCAGAGCAAGAAATGAATCAGAAGGGTATTGGTGGGCAGATGAACTCAGATATTCATCCACTTTAAAATGTAGGCTCTCCTGCTGTCTCACTCGTTTCTCCTGCTGGTCTTCAGCACTGTTATCCCATATAGCAGGACCACAACAGGCTAACATCTGCTGAATGGCAGGGTCATCGTCATCCTCATTAGTTTGCGGTGAAGACTGCGTGTGACACACTAATGGCGAGTAAGAAATATGAGGACGTGAGCAGGTGGAGGTTTGGGATAGACGACGTTTACCGCTCGGTGTGCTGGACTCTGAGGTGGAGGGAACAGGGCTCTCTGAGCTGTTGCCCTAAAAAGAAATCATATTTAGGACTATGAGTCAAGTAATACAATTTTTAAGTTTTTTTTAAAGTGACTCATAGTGTTCTCCACTGCTAGCCTTGTAATGCACTAATTTCACTCATTAGTCTGACAATTTGATGGTTTATGCAGGTACCTTGTAAAATCACCTGTGATATGATATGCAGCGATTTTCATGCCTAAGTCAGTGACTTGTGTTAAGAAAGCGCCTTTAGAAAGAAATGAATTGAGCTGTTTGTTTACCTGTCTAGTGACACCATGTATCCTCTCTTCACTGGGAGACCGGGAGCGGGGAGATTTACAGTTATCTGGGGACAGTTGCAGCCGCTGCTCTTTGGGGCGCCCACGCACCTTTTCCATGTACTGGGTTTGGTCTGAACGGGAAACTGTTAAAGAGTAATGCAAGATGGTAAATGTCACATAACCAAGGCAGATTAACTACAGTATACAAATTATGTGATGAGAGAACGGATGCATATACATCTATTATGAAATAAACATTTGGGCCATTCCTACAATACAGTAACTTTTATGTCCCCAGTACAAGTTTTGGTATTACCCACAAGGGACAGCTGTTTAATATATGTATTTGCGTTTGAATAGAGCGCGTTACCGCTTCTGGACATTTTTTAATAACACAATGTCCCTCCGTCTTCTTCATTGGATAACTCCTCTCCCTTATGGGCTCATGGGATAGTAAAGAGTCCATAGAATTAACACTTCGGGATCTTGCCAGTAGTAATAGTTCATCCGGGTACTTTTTGCCTTTTGTTTGGAATAGTATGAATTCAGACATACTCCTCGCCTTGCCTACTTCTTTTCACCTACTATATAGTATGGAAGTAGGCGTTTCAGACTGACAACTGTATAACATATTTTTAAGTAAGTTAATACCTAATTGATTGAATGTATAAGCAGGCCAATATGTTTACCATTCAGTTTACATCAAATCAATGTCATGGTTTAGACGTCAAATTGATGTCACATGGACATTTCAATGATATGTGTTTTATTGATATTTACTGAATATGTATTCTTTGTTAGCCTGATTAACATTAAGTAGCCTTTTTCCTAACTGGGGCCTCAAACATGATCCCCTGTCCCCATGGCCAACTGATGTTTATAACACATTCAAATTTACATCAAAAATCTCGGTTTTAACTTCAACAAGTTCATGTAAATTGAAGAGCAGTGGAAAGTCAAGTTACTGTCTTTAAAATTATTAAAAAATTCCATTCATATGCAATGTTGTGTCTAATGTAAATAGTGAAACTGTGTGTAGTGAAATAACTTTTAGATTTACATTTTAGAATTGTAGCAATGACCCATTTCTGTAACACTTTCTATGAAACCTGTATTTATAATGGCAAGTAAGGGCATACTTTATGCCCTATGATGCAGGCATAATAGCTCATAAAAACGTCTCTGTTATGACTAACCGTGGTTCCCTGAGATAGGGAACAAACGTTGCGTCATGAAATTACACTTTGGGGAAGAACGCCACAGCGTTCGCGCATCTTAGGGCCAATCCCATTTCTCTGTCTTACCCCTTACCCTTACCCCTACCCCTTAGTTTTGCACGTTCACGTGAGACTAAGGGCTATCCCAATTCTCGTTTTGATCAAGGGGTAGGGCTAAGGGCAAGTGGTAGATAACCCTTAAAACCAAGAATTTCCGCAAGCTTACTTGAAACCAAGGGGTACCCAGAATACACTGCACAACCGGCAAAAATGGCGGCCAGAGCGTCCAGAGAGTCCCATAAATGTAAGTATTTTCGGCTTAATAATTAATTTAAAAATTACTAACGTCTTGTTTTGTGCTCTGCACAGTCCTGTTCATATATATTTGAATTATGTTCTTAATTTAAATGTTTTAAAATTTCGCTAGTTTGCTACTGATTTGCACAACATTCCCGTATTTGCTGATTTGCACAACATTCCCGTATTTCTCTAACTAGCCATGAATGGACTGCATGCTTGTCTACAGTTTTAACTAAATTCCATTAATGTTAGCAGCGAATTTCGTTTGATATCAGTGCATAACACTACTTGCTTTTTTCCTGTATCACACAGGGACGCCAGAAGAAACTCGGCGGCTGATTCACTTTTGCTTACACTTGCACTCGGCATCTTGGAAGTTTGTGATCAACATTTGTCGCATCTGGTGATGTTGCAGCCAGCAAACGACGATGTATGATGACGTAACCATAACCAAGCGGTGTCTCATTTCATAGGGGTATGTTTTCACCCCTAGCGCTTAACACTTGGTTTTGAGGGACAAGGGCTAGGGGTAAGACAAAGTGGTAGGGGAAGGGGAAGGGGTAAGACAGAGAAATGGGATTGGCCCTAAATAATCGGTAAAACTAGTCTGTCTTATAGGTGGCGAGTGATGACATCCAGAGTGCAACGGAACCGGAGGGTATAAAATGGGGGCGCCAGCAATGCATTACAGCTTCTGGAAATGAAGCGAGCACTACAGGCACAAGGAGTTATGGTAATGAGATGCAGCGTCTCATTCCCTATCTCAAGGAACCGAGGTTAAAGTCGTACCCGAGACGTTCCCTTTCGAGGTAACTTGACGCTGCATCATGAAATGACACTTTGGGGAATGTATGCCCACTATGCCATAAAAATTTGTGTCTGTTCCATTGTGAAGATGTCTTAACACAGATCAGGACATAAGAACCTGGTTACCAGGTAAAGAAGAGAGGTTTCATCACATACATCTTGCATAGAGACCCCAGATAAAAGGGCCTGAGAGGATGCCATACTCCTTGTAGTGTGGGCCTTGATTAGCATAGCTGAAGGCAATCCACGCACATCATATGCTAAAGGGATAGCTTCTATGACCCACTTGCTTATAGTCTGTTTGGAGGCAGGTTGACCCCTATTTAAGGCTCCAAAGCAAACCAAAAGTTGGTCATACTACTCTTATGCCCTAACAGGACATAATAAGTGTAGGTTTTGTTGCTCTGCCAACTTGTGAGGGGGAGGAAAAAAAGCCTCGAGAACCAGTGTCTTAGCCACAGGTCTCGGGTGAAGAATCTTGCCAGGAGTGAACTTCAGACATGAAAAAGAAGCAGAAAATGCCTGAAGGTCACCTACCCTCATAGAGGTGATGGCCAACAGAATTGATCATTTGAATGACAGATGTTTATCTGTACTGAATTCAATATGTTCAAAGGGTGCTGTAGTCATCCATTCTACAACTATCGTAAGGTCCCATGCTGGAACTCTCACTTGAGTAGGAGGCCTCATCCTCAAAGTGCCACACAGGAAACAAACCACTAAGGGATAGGGCAGCTATAGCTGCTGTATATACTCTTAGAGTTGATGGCATAAGACCTGAAGAAAATCTTGTAGTCTTGTAGGAACTCCAGTACTAAAACCACTAGGCAGATAACCGGGTTAATGTTTCTCTCATTACACCAGAAAGTAAAAAACTCTCCACTTTAAAGTATATAGGTTCCTGGTGGATGTAGCTCTATAATAAAGCATGTTCTCAACAACTTCAGCTGTGGGTCACCTTCAGGGGTCATACCCACAATTTCCACATTTCCGGGCAGGGGTGAAATATGGAACCCCCGGCCTGCATTAAAAGGCCCCTCTTCAAAGGAATCTTCAATTGTTTACCTGCTAGGAGAGCTAAGAGGTCTGAGAACCATACTTAGGCCGGCCGGATATGTAAGGAAAAAACGTAGCGGACAATGTCTCAATGTCTATCTCCGCTCCACCATATTTGGTCCATATCTGTTCCACCACCTTGGGGTGGAGTCTCCATTCCCCGGGCTTGCTCCCACATTCTTGGTTCCTGGAATATACATGGCCCTGATGGACAGAAATTTCCCTTGGGCCCATAGGAGAATCTAATCCACCAGTCTGTTCAGAGGGCACAACCTTAGAACTTCCTGGTGATTGATATAAGAGACCACAGACATGTTGTCCATTCTCACAAAGACAATGATGGCCTCTGAGGGCAGGGAGGAAGTGTTTCACTGCCCGAACCACAGTTAACATCTTTAGGCAGTTTATATGCCAAAGAAGATGCTGCTTTCTACACAGGCCTTTCGCTGAACGGCCTTCCTCTACCGCTTTCCAACCTGTGAGGGAGGCATCTGTTGTCACTATTTTCCTGTGACATTGTGCTCCCAATTTCAGACACTGGTTGAGAAACCATAGTTTTCTACATATTTATATGTTCATACGGAACAGATTCCCCTCAGTAAAAACCATAAGCTTTTGAGCCACCACTAAAGAGGTCTCATGTGCAGCAGGCCAAATTGAATCACGTTGGGCGCTGCCGCCATCAGACCTAACAGTCTTTGAAGAACTTTACAATGTGAAGGCAAACTAATATGATCCTGGATCCTTTTGCCAAATATTCTCGGTACATGCAGGGGACAGATGTGCTTTTATCATCATCGAATCCCAGATCACCCCAAGAAACATTGCTTTTTGCTGGGGGTGTTAATCTGCTTTACTTGGTGTTGAGTTGTAACCCCAGATGTTCCATATGACCAAGGATGACATCTCAATGCTGAACTGCACTTGTGGGACTGCGCAACACTAGCCAGTTGTCTATATGCGGATCTCCTGAAGTCTCAGTGGAGCAAGGGCATGCATTTTGTGAACGTGTGAGGATAGAGAGCTAGACCGAATGGAAGTACTCGACAATGATATGCTTTGTCCCCGAAAGCAAACTTCAGAAACCTTGTAGAAGTATGGAGATGTGGAAGTACGCATCTCTCAGATCTATTGTAGTGAACCAGTCCTCGAATCTGATTTCAGCCACAATAGCTAGCATTTTAAACTTGTATTTACAGATTGAGATGTCAGATCTAAAATTGGCCAAAGCCCTCCATCCTTCTTGGGAACTATAAAATACAGTCTGTTAAACCTGGTATGAATCTCTGGGGGGGGGGCATTCTCAATTTTCAGGAGAGTTAAAACCTTTTTTTCTAGCACCATTGCTTGCATGGGTTCTACCTTGATGGAAAAAAAACTTTGAATGTGGAAGGATGAACAGCGAGCTGAATCCTGTAAACTTTCTCTATAGTGAGAAGAAGCCATTGTGTTAGATTCTGTAATTTCCTCCAGGGGCGTCATGCACCAATTTTTTTTAAGGGGGCACAGTGTCAACAGCTCACAGAAATTTGTGCATACACAGACATCAAACGAAATATTATAGAGCTTTCAGTCTTTTCCATGGCACTTACATTTCTAACAATCTGAAAACCCCTGCTTTCATGCAAAAACCTCCAAAATAAAAGTGATGACTAACTTTAATATCAAATACTATTCAATCGGAATAATGACACATTTGCATCATATTTACATCTGAAACGGCATGTTTTATTTATTTAAGTCTTAATGGCTTGTTTAATTGTGTCATTAATGCATTTTGCACAACAACTGCATAATCATATAAAATTAATGTAATTTTAAATCCATAAAGTATATAAACAACGAAAATGACATAAGCTATAGCCACGTGGTTGATTTTAATGTTCAATAATGATTTTAAAAAGTATGTTTATATAAAATTATTAGAGGAACGGATTTTTGCATTACATTTTACCTCATATGTGAGATTCCGCGCCCGCGTGAACTTTGGCGTTGTGCCAAGAAGATGAATCTCTACTAATATAACGTTGAGACGGTCACATTTAAAACCATACATTTCCTAGACAGAGGAGGTTAACTACACATTACCGTACTGGGGTTTGGAAATGTTGTGAGCGTTTCTAACACGTTTTAATTCCTCAGATAGCAAAATGCAGCAGCTAGCCAGCAACAGGACAGAGCTCGTGAGCGCGCCCAGACGCTGATGACGTCTGCGACTGTGGCGACTGCAGCACCAGCTGCCGCCAGAACAAAAGTAATGTTACATGATCAAAACACTATCAAAACGGCGAAAATCTCCGAAAAGTGACAAGGATGCAGCACAGAATGTATAATAGTGTGCATATTAAATAGATTAAAAGTCAAATAACAGATTAATGGACGCTTATTTGATTTTGAGGTTGGATGCAAAATCCATTGGCTAAAAAAAAAACCAAGGGGGCACGTGCCCCCTTAGTTTGAATGGGCATGACGCCTCTGATTTCCTCCACTCATAAAGAAAATGTCGAGGCTGGGTTCGGGTATGAGTTTATTTTCCTGAAGCAATTGATCGGCAGGGCACACACAACTCGTTTTTATTACAGTATTTTTGGTCTTATTTATCAGCTCTAAAGTCTTTATGGGAGAGACTAATGAACATGTTACTCGAAAATTAACATACCCTAAAGCGTTGTAAACGGCAGGGTTAATGTAATTTTTTTCTCTTGGGGTCTCCATGGGAACAGACATTGTCTGTCTCATGAAGGGGGCGCCCTCTGGGGCACTGGTAAACTGTCAGGATCTTTTAAATGTGGCCTTGCGATTCGCAGTAATAATTGATCTGAGGTCAGTTTTATCCTTGTATTTGCAGTCTGTGGCTGTTGTCTCTGCCCCCAATGCTTTGGGTGTTTTGAGATGCCACGCTCTCTTTTTGTTGTTGCTGGTATGAGGAACTTGTGGATGCTGTAGCTGACTTTTACACAAAAGTAAGTAAAAGTCTGATTACCGTGAGTAAAAGAACTTCTGGGAATAAACTTTTTAAATGCTGCTGCTTGTTTATCAGCATCATGAAATCTATCCACGACAGAGCATACAGCATTGCCAAACAAACCTGTGGATGACATCGAAGCATCAAGAAGTACGTGTTTTTTTTTCTTTAATGCCTGACAGATTCAACCATAAATGTCTCTTGGTTGCTACCGTAGCTGACATAGAACGACCAATAGCCTGTGCCGTTTCTTTTGTAGCACAAAGAGAGAGATCCGCCACCTGTCTGATCTCATTAATTCCGCGACTACTGACTTGCCCTCAAGAGATGCAAGAGCATGCTCCATCCTCAAACACTGCACACACAACTCATGAGTGTCCCCACATGTTATGAGACGAGGACAGGGTGACACACACTTTCTAAACTGCTGACTAGCCATATTTAAACTATTTCTGACTAAATACAGTTTGACACAGTATTGACAGACAGTGCTCGGTGAATGACAGGAAGCTGTAATGCGTTGCTGGCGCCCCCATTTTATACCGTCCGGTTCCGTCACACTTGTGACCTCATCACTCACCGCCTATAAGACAGACTAGTTTTACAGATTAGTCAGATGCATGTTCTTCCCCAAAAGTGTCACTTCATGACACAGCGTCAAGTTACCTCAAAAGGGAATCTTAAAATATTTGTAAATGGTCTTTGTCGACTTTAATTAACCTACTAAACTGTCATAAAATAATATGTAATGATTAAATGATGTAAATCATTATTTTTGTTACACTGCGAATGATATATATGGACACACCGGTCCAGTATTTGTCAGAGCATTCAACATTCAACAATCTTTTCTCTTTCTAGGCACAGAAATGTACAGACCTGCAGCTTTGTAGCTCTTGTGTCTCCTTTTGAATGCATGTTCTTCATCTCCCCACAGGCCATTCAACCCTGATTCATCAACCTACACATAAACATTAGATCAGACAACATCAGTAAGTGACAACCAATCATCTTTCTGTGTATTCTATAAAAGTCCTCATGTGGATGCAGTTGTCATTCTTTAGCACATATTTTTGATGAAACAGGAAGCTGGGGTGGGACAAAGTGCTTGTCCCTTTTCATTTTTCAATGTCTTTAAATTACATCACAAGTTGCAACAGGATTTCTTGCTCACAGGCTTTGTTGTTCTACTGAATGATTGCAGTAACACTCATCAGTATACTTGGTCCATATTTTCAGGACAAATTTAAAATGTACAATTCTGCCAAAATGAAAAAAAACTGCTTTTATCAGGTTCAGAAGTACACTGTTTTGTGGGGTCTTAAATAAATTAAACTTAATTGCTATGTTTGTTCATAAAGGTTTATAAAAAAAAATTAATTTCTCTCATAATTTTCTAACCTTCATGCCATCCTAGGTGTACATTACTTCCTTTCTTATAACCCAACACAATCAGAATTGTATTAAATATCCTGGCTTTTTTTGAAGCTTCAAAATACAAACATTTCGAGCTTGTTTAGCAATCAATACGCTGTTTATTAATGTACGTGGAAAACTACAATCTTGGCGGCACAAAATGGCATGCTGGTCTCATTTGGTGTGTTCCACTTGTGGTGCCGCAAGACTCCTTTGTATAATTTCTCGAATCACTCTTGCTATACTTTGATGTCATCATGCACTTAAGTGAGTGAGTTAATTTTTTTCGGTGGATTATTCCTTTAGACAGAAATTAGATAACATCAAGTTAGATAAATCTGTCAGATAAATCTAAATAGATAACAATTTTTTTTTGGTACATGAGAGATGTCGTAGTCTTCACTGCTGTCAGTGCGATGACTCGTGGGTTGCAGTAACAGCTCCTGTGGTGAAATTGGGCTCAAAGCCACAAACCCTCCACTGGTCCTATAACATACAATCAAAACATTATGGCATTTAATCTGAAAAAAATCATAATGTGAATTTGAAAAAAGTATGCAACGTTTTTTATAGTGTAATGCAGTGGCTCTTATATCCAGTCCAGTTTTGCAGAGTCAGTGCACGTTTTGCACGTTTTGCATGTCTTTATTATTTAACACACCTGATTCAAATTATCATTATTAGTACAGATCTCCATGAAATGAGTCTGTTAGATAAGAGAGACAAACAAAACGTGCAAAGCAGTGGTACTCCAGAACTGGATTTGAGGACCAATGGTGTAATGCAGGGGTGACCAACCCTGTTCCTGGAGATCTACCCTCCTGCATATTTTAGTTCCAGCCCAGCTTCAACACACCTGATTTTTAGGTAGCCCTGAAATTGCCAGGTTCAGGTGTGTTTTATTGGGGTTGGAGCTGAACTCTGCGGGACAGTAGTTCTGCAGGAACAGGGTTGGTCACCACTGGTGTAATGTGTGTACAGCCCAAAACATAGTATGGCCAGAAACTATTGTACAATGATTTAAAGTACAAAACAGTGTATGAAGTGCTATTATCAAGAAAATGTATTGCAGGGTATGAGACTCACAGGGCTGATCCAGCACTGTGAGATATCAGGGGCAAGGTGGGAGTTCTCTGTACCGAAACAAAAATGTAATGTGAAATCATAAATCATAAAAGCAAAGCAGTTATGTAACACAAATGTTAAAAAACATAAAATGCCAAATTACATTTACACAAGTGATGCACTGAAAAAATGCACTTATTAAAAGTTGTTTACCTGTAGTAATATTAAACAATGCTAAATATATTGTTCTTCATCAGTTTAATGCAACAGATTCAAATTTAACAGATTATTAAATAATTATCCACTTAACATAAAGTCCTAGCAATCCTCTCAAGTTACACATGTAACCATGGGTCCCTTTTGACGAAACGGGAAACGCCCCCCAGGTTTGGGGGCTCTAGATACTTTTTAACAGTTTTAACCATTCAGTTAGGTTGAAATCAGGCCTGTTTCTGGCTGTCTCCCACTGAAGTGAATGGGCAGGCAGAGCCTCACATAAAAATACTTTTTTTAAATGATTTGGCCCTGGGCCTTAGCCTTTGGGGTATGTTGCTCAGGAGGATGTGACGCCACTCTCTGTGCAATTTGGAGCACCTCGGCTCGTACGGCAAAGTGTCATCAAAAACCTTTCCACCTGTAATTGTCTTGATGGACCACATTCGCAGACTTTCCTTTCCTCCAAACAAATTTGAGCACACATATAATAGTGTTCAATAGTGTGTGCTGAATGAAATTTGTTAAGTTCTGTCCAAAAACTGATGTTAAAGGCAGAAAGTTACTCTATACTACAGTTGAGACGGAAACACTAGTCCGGACCTGTTAAATCAATAGAAGGTGAACACTTCTTGTGAAAGTGTGAAGTCACACTGGAAGTGCCCACCTGCAATTTATTTGATGGACCACATGTATTTTAGTTATGGACACCAATGTTTTTAAGCAAATTTGAGAATTTTATGATTTTCACCCATATAATAGCGTTCAATAGTGAGTGCTAAATATATGTTAGGTTTGTCCGTATAAACATTCTTAAGCATAGAATGTCATCCTTTGATAAAATGGACATGGATTCACTACTAGTGTCTGTTAAATAAACTATAGGTGGACAAAACCTTGTATTAGTGCCAAGTGATACAAGAAGTACCCACCTGCAATGCATTTGGGCCTCATGTATATTGTTTGTGGACATACATTTTAAAGCATACATTCAGCATTTGTGTTTGCTGAATATGTCAAGTTATGTCCAAAAAAGCAATCTTAAGCATATATGGTCAATCTTCATACTCAGCGCATGGTAAATAAATTGTGGATCGGCTCTGTGGGTTTTAAAAGATGTAATACTTAAGTGTCAGATAAACTGCTTTAGAGCAATCAGGGGGCCCTTGAGGCCCTTTAGAGGGCTGTTTCGAGGAGCAGGAATAAGCAATATTGATGGTCCTCAGATCCATCTTCATGTCCTTAGGGTTCTGGAGAGAGGATTGTTTCTTTCCCCAAGCTCTCTGAGAGGGCACAAAAGCAACACACTCTCTTTGTTTTATTTTTACCGTGAGGAGCTGGTTGATAATTGGGGCTGCCCCCTGGCGGTAGTCCCACAAAATGAGATTAACAGGTGAGAAACATCTTGAATGCTGCCTCCTGTCTTTTTGTATCCTGGAACCTCTTGACAACTAAATCAAGTCATCAAGCAACAGAGCATTTCTCTGTCTTTCATGTCTGAGAGATTACCCTGCTGAAAAAACAGCATCAAACCAGCATGGACCAGCATGGGAATTATGCTGGTCTATGCTGGTTTAGCTGGTGGTCACAGCATACCAGCACCAAAACACAACATATGCTGGTATGACCAGCATGGGATGCTGGTGCTAATGCTGGTTTAGCTGGTGCTAATGCTGGTTTGGTGCTGGTTTAGCTGGTGCTAATGCTGATGCTGGATTGATGCTGGTGTTCACTAGCAAACCAGCACCAAAACACAACATATGCTGGTCTTGCTGGTATGCTGGTTTTTTCAGCAGGGTAGGCCATAAATTCTATAGCAGTGATAGAGCAGCTAATAGCTCTAGCTGTCTCCTTAACCCAGAGAGCTAAATTTGCTGTGCGGTGAAGTTCTTTCATTGCTTGTGGCTCAACCACCCCACTTTCAGGTCGGTTTGGTTTACAAGATGGGAAGAGAGTGCAAACACACACCAGGATGACATGCAGTTATGTAGGCTTTGCCAACAAATTATTTTTAGTATGACAAGGTTTGATGGGCAGCGTCAGGGATTTTAGGGATGATGCCACATAACAAGATTTTTTTCCAGAGTTTCTTTAACTTCATCATCCTAAAGCCGTTCCCTTTTTATTACCCAAGATAGATAAAAAGAGCGTGAGCTTGGATTATTAGATATACGAGTAGAGAACAGATTTTTAACTTAGCTTACCCCCTATATGGAGATTGTTTTTATTTTAGCAGGAAGCACTCATCTAAGTAATTCTTGATTTTCTCGTGATTTTTTTTCTTCAAATAGAGCACTTGCTGAAGGGTAGAAGCTAATGTTATTTTGTTCCGGCTTCCCTTTTATAGCTTACGGTCATCGCATGCCACATCATGGCCTATTCAATTAGCATAGAAGCACATGTTCTTCAGACGCATTCCCGTCGGGGCATTTCCCCATAGTGTCGTCATATGATGGAGTATAAATATATGTATTAACAAAATTATTACAGGTTTTTAAACTTTACAAACTTTTTAATTTCATGTTAGCTAACACTATCACATTATTCCCAATGGAAACACAATAAAACAATGTTTTGCTTGATCTTACTTTTTAAACTTTTGTCATATCAACTATGTGTAGCTTCCAGAAAATGTGAGAATAATAATAATGTGCAGTATCCTGTAGAAATATCAGTTTGTCTAAATATAAACCCTATAAATAAACCCTGAACAATAATAAAACATTCATGCTAGCATACCTGTGCCTCTAACTGTTGCTTCAACTTCTTGGCTTTGCTCTGCTTAAAGTAATCCATGATCATCATTGAAGCATAGATCTTTCCAACAGTCATGTCTGAATCTGAAGACACACGCACGCACGCACGCACACACACACACACACACACACACACACACACACACACACACACACACACACACACAAAAAACACACCTGTGAATTGTTACATCATTTATATCTCAAGCCTTAATGCATTATGTTGCTGCCATGTAATTGGCTGATTAGATATTAACATTAAGATGCAATTAAAGTTGTTTATAAAATGATTGGTAAGTGTATATTCTAATGTATAGAATAGGTAAGTTCAACAGGTAAGTTCAATTGGTACAAAGGGATCAAAGCTTGCAAAACAAATGTGAAAAGATCAAATAGATCTTCCTTAGTCCACACCCATCTGAAGATCTTCATGTGTATATAGCATGCCATTGTTCAAATGCACTGCTGCTGCAACTCTGCTTCTGTGACCTGAGCAAGCACTGCTCATATGTGCAGTGTGAATGCTCTAACCTAAAAAAATATGTGCAGCAAACACGCGACTATCACACGCATTGTGAAACCATCAACTAGCTGTCTGGTACTAGCAATTGCAGCATCTATGTACATAAATACCCAGATTATGTCTGTATGGATGGCTGGGATCCCTAGTCTGGTTTTTTCCAGTTCTATGGTCCCTATGGCATCTGAGGTATGTTCTCTTTCTTCAGTGCTTCCTGTAATGACTACAGCTCTGTGATGTGTGTGTATGGTCTGAACCTGAGTCTCCTGTACTTCCTGTCATGGCTGAAAGGTTTGAACCCGAGTCCCCTGCACTTCCTGTTTCGGCTGAAAGGTTCGATTTTAAATCCCCTGAGCTTCCTGTCTCAACCAAGTTAGCTGAGCCTAAGTTTCCTGAATTTCCTGTCCTGATCATAAGGCATGTTGCAGAGTTCCCTGAGTTTCCTTTAAAGGCCAAGATGGTTACTCCTGAGTTTCCCATGTCTTGAAGGTCAGCCAACATGGTCACTCCCAAGCTCCATTGACTCTCTGACCTTGCAAATTCCTGAGTTTCTCTGTCCTGCCGGAGATGGCCGATTCTGAACTCTCTGTCCTGTCTGAGATGGCCGATCTCGAGATCTGCCTTTGCTAAGATGGTTGATCCTGATCTCTCTGCCTTAGCCAAGATGGCTGTTGCTGTGTTTGCCTGTTTCTCTGTCATGTTTAACCTGTCTCTTACTAAACTGGCCAAGCCAGCCCCTCTCTTCCCTGTCTCTGTTTACAGGTACAGAGCACCATCAGCACCACCCTGGTTTCCAGTGCCACCTGGATTACGGCTGTCTCCAGCACCACCACGGGCTCTAGTTCTGCCCTGGTCTCCAGTTCCACCTGGGTTCCTGAAACCACCAGCACACCACCATGGTTTCCGGATCCTCCATGGTCTCGGCTACCTGCTCTGACGACTCCACTCTGACTTCCTGCTCTGCCGGCAAAGTATTGTTAGAACTGTCTGCATATCAAGCATATTATCCCATCTCTCTGTTCTGTCACTCTGTTTTTGACCCATGCCTGTTTATCGCTTATGATTGTTTGCTGCCTGCCCTGACCTACGCTTGGATATACTACTGTTTTAGATTGCCTACGCTGTTAATGTTTGCCTCGTTGTTGACCCTTGCCTGTTTGTGGATTACCCTTAATAAAACCTGCATTTGGATCTAACCAGTGTTTCATCATGCATGACAAACGTGTTTGTAGCTATAGAAGCATACAAGTAGACACTACATAAATGCTATTATCAAAGAATAATTTACACTGATCACACAAACGCCAACAAACATTTGAAGTTCTCTGGTGGGATTAAAAAGAAGTTTGCAGGTGTTTATAGGCGTTTTCTAGATAAATTACCAGTTAATTGTTTAGTGGAGTCAAACATGCTGTCCTTTGTATACATCATTGCTACAACATTAAAAGCAGGCCAACATGGCCTCACCCACTCTGTTGCGTGTTCCCGAGCCAGAGGCAGGGTTTCTGTACATTTTGTGATGTCACTAACCCAGGATGAAGCTTACTTGTAGTCTATTTAGCCATTTGACTAACGTCAATTAAGAGAAAACGTTTCCCTGCCAATGACAAGTATTTCTGGCAATCCACAATACCTCTATTATCCACCAGGTGGTGCTCTTCTGCAACTTATACAACCCGGAAGCAACACCTCACGTGAAAGAGTGGAGCTGAATTTAGACTAGCAGCAACTAGCAGTAGCAGAGTGACGCAATCTTATTGATTTTAATGGAAGCTTGGTGAGCTCCGGTGACATAAGCGACAGTCACCATTGGCGACAGGATGGAGAGTGTCCAGTCGCGCGACAGAGCTGAGAAATGTTCAACCTTATGCAAATTATGAGCGACTTTTGGGAGCGACTACCAATGAGAACAAAGCAGTGGAGTTCACATCATCCACCTCTCGAGTGGACGTTACTCATTTGTTTATGACAACCAGATATACACTCACCTAAAGCATTATTAGGAACACCCTACTAATCCTACTAATCCGCTTACCTGCCTCCTATCCCTACCGTATCTATATATATAAATATATATTAATTCCTCCCAAGGGTTTTTGTCCTTCTAGGAGTTTTTCCCATTGGGTTTTTTCCTAGGGGTTTTTTTCGTCCCAGGGAGAGTCAGCCAACTTTGGCTTAACTTAGCACTTTACTGTATACGTTACATTATTAATATGCTCGCTTGTACGGTTTAACCTTAGTCGCTATCTCTACTTCTCATATTATCTATTGATTTTCTGTGTTCTCCTCTACATCTACTCATGTAAAGCTGCTTTGCAACAATTAACACTTGTGAAAAGCGCTTTATAAATAAAATTGAATTGAACTGTGTTCGACCCCCTTTCGCCTTCAGAACTGCCTTAATTCTACATGGCATTGATTTAACAAGGTGCTGAAAGCATTCTTTAGAAATGTTGGCCCATATTGATAGGATAGCATCTTGCAGTTGATGGAGATTTGTGGGATGCACATCCACGGCACGAAGCTCCCGTTCCACCACATCCCAAAGATGCTCTATTGGGTTGAGATCTGGTGACTGTGGGGGCCATTTTAGTACAGTGATCTCATTGTCATGTTCAAGAAACAAATTTGAAATCATTCAAGCTTTGTGCATTATCCTGCTGGAAGTAGCCATCAGAGGATGGGTATATGGTGGTGATAAAGGGATGGACATGGTCAGAAACAATGCTCAGATAGGCTGTGCCATTTAAACTATCCCCAATTGGCACTAATGGGGCTTTTCCATTGCATTGTACCCCACGGTTTAGTTTAGTTTGGGTCGGGTCAGCTCACCTCTGGCGTGGTTAGCTTTTCCATCGAGTTTATAATAATAATAATTATATCTTTCAATTCTCTCAAATCTCAAAACCAACACAGACAATAATTCAGCAAAGTCAGATGTAACTATGACAGTAGGTAATGAGGCAGAAACTCTTAAGGCAAGGCATTCAAAAGAGGCAAACGGAGGGATATCCACAGAACATAGTCCATAAAGCTGTTTAAACAGCACAATGATACCACCTCCTCTACCCGTTGAACGTGGGAGATCACATAATCCACAACCCTCCGGGGTCAATTCATTAAAAGCAGACGGTCAGACTCTTTGTGCCAGGTTTCTGTTAAATAATATCCAAGTTGTGGTCCGTAATTAAGTCAGATATGGACAGGCCTTTATTGTTTGCAGAGCGCACGTTTATCAGCACAGATTTCAACACTCGCACCGGAGCGGCCAAGCCCGGTGCCACCTCTTTACGCACGGCTGCCAAGTTATTTAAATCAGCCCCCGTTGGTCTCCAAGTTGACTTAAACGGTTTGCGCAAGGCAACTGGATAAAATAAGTGCAAAGATACCTACAGCGTGATGATCGATGTAGATAGCGTTTAGAGCAAAGAATTCCATAGGTGTTAGCGAGTGTGCGTGGTTCAGTCCCCAAAATATAATTCCCATTTAGGTTCAGCAGCTGGTGAGAAGTGTATCTTATAGCCATGCGAGAGGAATCCACGCGAGCATCACAATTGTACAAGTCCTGGGTCGCACAGGTGTTGATGATTTGCATTCTGCACACACCCAGATTCAGTAACAGTAATCCAACGAGATTCCACATCACGAAAAAAAACACAACAATAGATAAAATATGAACAGAATTCTTTCCTATGATGCTTACAGGATATTTTACACGACAATATCCTTTAAAAACAACGACTTTCTAACCGGAGGAAAGGAGCGGCAACCAAACTTGCCAGCGTGCCCTTTCACCCGGAAGTCCCAGTTTAGTATCACTTCGCAGTGGGAGGGATTATAGGCGTGTCGTTATATTTGTGCTGCCTGCTGTGACATCATACAATTGAGAGCGTCGTTGTATTTTCCCATACAGTTATTTATTTCTCAGTCCGCCACTATATTAAACAGGTTTAAGCTATTATGTGCAGTTCTTATTAGCTTAACCTTCATACCTCACAAGTGCAGATCATTTTGTAATGTATGGTAGTTATCTCTTGCCATTGTGAAATGTAGGGTGCATTTTGTCTGTTTGTTTTGTATTAAAATTATTATTAAAACTTAAATATACTGAACAACTCCAAACATATTTCTGACTCACACTTGCTGATGGTCTGTGCATTTGGACATTACCTTTATTGATGGGTACCAGCATATCCAAGGTTTTTTGGGAGAGGTGTGGCCAGATAACACTTATTTCCTTCTGCAGCTCAATGTCCAACTGAAGTCGATCTTCGCCACCTGAAATGAAACGTCCTTGAAAAGTTAATATATTTTCATAGATTAATAGGCTTTTTTAGTAACACTTGTTTTGCTCATTTCAGTGAACCACTAATCAACCATATATTTAAACAGTGCCTCAGTTGCCTCAGCAGTAGCATCAGCCCTCCTTATGTAAAGTATCTTAGAAGAACCTACTAGATGACAAGCAGTCCACCGCTTCAAATCCAACCACTCCACTGAGATGGCACTACTATCGATCACAGAAACACTACAGCTAGCTAAGGTGGAATCAAGATCCTCTGTCCTGAATCTGACCTTTAACACCTTTGATCAGATCCTACTTGCCACAGCTCACCAGATGGGCACTAGGGTTCCTCGGGGACTACACAAGATCCTTAGGACTTATAATACGTATTCATATGGTCCACTGTTTTAATTTACTTACGTTAAATGACAAACACGTTGTTATGGATGTATTTCATTATCCGGTGCCGTGATGAAGACAGAAATTACTACAGTGCCTGTAAAGGGCGTTTACATTAAAACGATAACTATAAAAATATAGTTTTAAAAATCTTTTTATATTAAAGATAATAGCAGAGTTCACACAACAACTATAACGATAGTGATTTTGGCACATGATGAACGATAAACCATTGACAGCCAATCAAATCTATTTGACCTTGAAGTGCACGCGCACTTAAACTGCAATAGAAAAGCTCATTCATTGCTGAGGTCTATAACACAAAATTACCTCAGGTATCCAGCGCTGATGCAGTTGATGTGAAATTCACTACTTAAAGCTTTTTCTACCACACTGACTACGCCAAAATGTAAGATATTATTACACAAACTACTACATTCATTGTTTAGTTACGCGAAACGCAGCGAGTTGAGGACATCTGCTGGTTTCCCGCTGTGTAAATGCAACAAGAACAGCATACTTACATATTCAGTGACATGTAAACAATTGCAAAAAAGTTTTTATTACAAGAAATATCCAATATTAGGTAATGCCGCGCTCGTTGAGCGAATTAGCATGAAGTTATCATTATGATGTGGTCACTAAAATATTTATCGTTATAATTATCGTTATAATGTCCCTTAAATGTTTTATACACTGCTGTCGTGTTATTTGAGCTGTTACTGAATGAAGGCAGACTGCTGACAGTGAGTCGTGTTGGCAGAGTTAATGTAAAACTTCCTAATGTCAAGTTTAAAACGAATTTGTGCTTAAGGTGCGTGACTATTACACGCGCACTTCAGTTAGTGCGGTATAAATGCAATTAAAGCGTTTACATGGACGCATACTGCGATTAAAAATGGCGTACGCCACCTCTTTTAATGCGATTAAGCTCATAATCGCACTAAGTATAATTGCATTCTTTTTATCGAAGTATTGCATTTACATGAGTTAAAGTATAATCGCAGTATTGGCAAAATCCCATTATAATCGCATTATTAGGGTGCATGTAAACGTGGTCAATGTGGTCAACTTATCAATGTTTGCGACGTTAAATTTTGACTTCTGTGGAAATAATCAAAATTACATATTGCAGATGAAAAAGAATACATCAAATAGACATCTGAGATGTATGTGAGCTATGAGCCATAGCGGAGTGGAAATCGGGACTCTGCCGGCGGGTCAGTGTTGTTATAAATTGCAAGTTATATTAGCTACATCAACTGGCGCCCTTATGTGCGGCCGCTTCCCGCTGGTCAAACTGTGCAGCCTCTCTGCTCAACACAGTATTTAAAAATGTTCAACCCATTCGGCAGGTCCAAATATGTCCAGGATTTTCAAAAGTAGATGGGAATCGGTGAGCGGCCGCTCCCCAAATGGCATATCCTGTTGGCCTTTGATGTAAAAAGCAGCCGAACGCCTGTTTCACACATACTACGTATGCAGTGCATTTGCGGTCGGATCCGTCAACCACCCATTGTGCTTTCACACATACACTGTTTGCTGTGCGCTGCTGAGCGCTGATTCTGTGTATAAAATGATTGTGTAATTGACACTTTCTGCGGTAATTAAACCTAAAAAAATAAGGCTACTAACCAACAGCACTACGTTTTTGTATAATTTAATGGTTTTTTTATTAAAATGTTGAGTTTTAGAACAGTTTTTTGTCACAAATTTTCTTTGGGGGCCGCGAAGGAATGCACCGTACACAAGGGGGGCCACACGCTGAAAAAGTTTGGGAACCACTGGCTTAGAACAATTGCGCCCCGGGTGATTTTAAAATGCTGTTACGCATCCTGTATTGAATTTTTCTGAGCTTCAGGAAATAATGTTTCTGGTGACACGACAATTCGTTGTCGAATAATAATAATGTTACGTGTTAGCCATAATTTTTTGCCTTTGGGTTGAATATTACCCAAGATTTGGATTTATAGTATATAAATATAGACACAAAACCTAATAAGTGCATATGAATGGATAAGTTGGATAGTAAACTTCGCCCTCTTGTAACAGAAGGCTGTTAGACTAGATGCAAGCAGGAAATTTGCTGATAAAGCATACGAAGAGTGCACGGATTATCTGCCGATTAAAAGCGCACGGGGGTTGCGTCAGTGACTTTTTTGCTCGGGTGTGGGCGGACGTGGAACGGATGCGCGGTAATGGTCAACGGTTCACCGAGAGTGGGTGAGATTGGGAAAACAGCTAGCCAGCGTAGGGCTCTATTATATGCTTTATAAAGATTACATTCAGTCCATGGCAAGGTAAATTACTTAAGGCATGTTAAGCGTTTTTACTCATGCTGTATTGATGCATCTACTGACTCAGAAGAGGTCATTCCAACGTTGGACAAAACACGTTCCAAATTCGCTGGTCAAAACCTTTTAAATTCATTTAAGCTTGTTTGATGATGAACTACTTGTATAATTGTTATTACACTCGTTTTCAATTTCATTTAAACATTAATGAAATACTGACAATATTGCTAATAGGTTAAGTAAAACAATGATTAAAATAGTTGTGCGTCACCTGGATGCGGTCGAGATTGGGAATCACCATAGAATAGCTAGTATGTCTTCCGTGAGCCTGGACAGCTCTTTATTCGCTCCATCATTAGAAAGTAGGTATGTAACGGTATCAAAAATTCACGGTACGGTGGCATTTCGGTATGATGCCCACGGTACGGCAATTATTGAAACATTTACAGGAAGGAACAAACAAATGAAGACTTCGAAAAACTGCCATAAGTGTTTATTAAACAAGACTGACCATTACAATGTACAATTCCTGAAAACAAAAATAACCCAGTAAAAATGAAAATAGTTGGGGTGTCAACAATAATCGATTCGGCAATGCATCGCAATGTGCGCATGCACGATTCAGCATCGATGCAGCAAAATGCCATAATCGATTATGTCACTGTTTATTTTCTGGCCTTGAGTGGACAATAAAGTTGTGAAGTTTCAATTACTTCCGGGGGCATAACAACAACAATCAAGATGGCTGATAAAAACGCACCCTTTTCCATGGAAAGTGGACACATGGGCACATTTCGGATTCTATGAAGTTAATGGGAAACTAGTCAAGACTTACGCATGTGTAAAATTATCATCCCAGGTATATAATTGTCATTGTCTTAAAGCTGCTAAGCTTCGGATTTTGTTGAGAATAGTTGCACTTGACTTTACTACTTGACTGATTAAAAATTTGCCTTGTTGTGTACAGTAGAATTCTGATGCATCGCAATTTATTGTAGCTGGACCTAGAGCTGAGGTCAGCTCACTCAATACAGGGGTGCGTTTCCCAATCGGAAGTCTGCAGCCTCCATAGGTCACATTTGTAGGCTGCATACGTCACGAAGACCGTCTTATTTCAGAATATTAACATTTTTCAAGTTGAGTATTATTATTATTTAATTGTATATTGTTGTTACACGCTTATGACTTGAGAATGTAATACTCAGTTAACTTAAATACACCAGGGTGTGTAATAATGACGGTTGCAGCCTGCATATGCGACCTAAGGAGGCTGCCTTCTAATTGAGAAACGGCATACACACTCTCCTCATTCACAGATTTACTCACACTCGGTTTTTGTATGTCCATCACATTTTGTCCTCACAGTTTTTTTCCACACATCAGATTTAAAATTTGCGTTTCTTTTGCTTCCACCATTGTCGCTCCACTTGTAGAGAGGCATCAGAGTGGCACGCATGGGATTATGGGAATTGTTGTCCCCGCGTTCCTCCACTCGCTCCACTTGGCTGGAAAAAAACTCCACGTGTTGCCCGGAAGACCTAGCGTTTTACCGAATCATGTGACCATGTGAACAGTGATCGTGACCATTACGATCAAAATTTTACTCCCGATAAAATTCTAGCAGAAACAGCCATTTAGGGATAAAGTCCTGTAGTGTGGCTATGAGGTAGCCTATGAGTTACTACAGACAAGTCTTCTTTAGTCCATAAAGTCTATAAAGTTTGTCAGCAAGACAACTCCACGGCGTGATATTGCTTTAATGTCTAGATATCAATTTAATGGTGTGGCGATAAGAAACAATACCGAAGAACCATTTCAAATTGTGTAGCGTGTTTAAGGTTTTAAAATACTCTGTGGTTTGTCTGTCGGACAAAAGTTGTGAATGCCGATAAGATCTGTGTTATACTTGGTCAGGTCGCCTGCCAATCAAGCTCGCGGTGAAGGGTCGATTGCCTAAGCATAGATGACAGTCAAATCAATCATTGTTTGCAGTGTGATGGAGAAGAACCAAGCCCTGAGGGAAAGTAATGAACGAGCATAAATGATCGAGCCCAACATAAATGCTGCTTATACTTTTAAGGAAATAAAATCTATTATAAAAATAATGCATTTTAACTATCTGCCAATGACATCTTACTAACCATGACATAAAACCAGGCTAAACCTGAGTTGTATTCTTGTGTCAGACCTGAGGCTGATGATCTCTCACTTTAAGTTTTATACATTATTATTGAGAACAAATTAATTTACTGAAAAGCTACCGGAAAAGCCAGGTAACCAAAGGTGTTGTTACCTCACAAAATCTCGTTCTTAAAGAAAACAAAAAGTCTAACTAAAAAAACGGTAGTACCTTTAATAAGATTTAAGATAAGATCGCATTAACACAAACTTAGCCCTAAATGTCATTTAATTACTTGTGATAACAGTTTTGCCTTCTCATCAATTCTTTCATTCTAACTTAATCCACAATATACACACATTCATACTTTATCTTATACTGTATGCTATATACTGTAGCAAATAATCTAAATTTCATTTTTAAACTAAAATAGCTAAATTCACCAAAAGTTAAGTGATTTGCATTCCTTAAATTTGCTAATTATTTGTATTTTTTAATATAAGACAGCATCAAGTTACAAGTGGGTCCAAAGAAAAACAAAGTATTGTTATTATCATTTCTTTATATAACTAACTTACCCCTGCATCCACGTAACCTAATGTTATATATAAACAATCTCACCGGCCCACATTTAAATAATGATCCAGCGCTCTGACATTTGCCAGAATGGCCAGATGGCCAATCCACCCATGCTGTGAGGCAACAGTGTTATCCACCGAGCCACTGTGATGCCTGTCCCAAGCTGTACCACTCAAGCAAGTGACTTTAAAAATATCTAAAGGATACCTCAAAATTTGTTCAACAAAACAGTCATACAAGTTTAAATAATAAGAAAGTTTGGGCAAACTAACAAACGCATAAACGCAAATCTAACCTCTTGCAATTTTGATGTCCAGTGCTGTGCGGATTAAAGACATGAGTGTTGATGTAAAGTGAACCGTCATGTCATCATCCACTGGCATATTCATCAGCACCAGCCTCTGCAATTATAAACACAACACGGATGGAACTGTTAATTATCAGAAATGCTTGGCTTTTAGGATTTAATGATACTAGAATGTTCAGGAATTAAAATGTGCTGGATTATCTGTAATACTTAATAATACAATTTTATATTGATGAAGATTAAATCACAATGCAACAAATTAATCAAAACTGGAAAAAAAATTCTACCTTGTAAGCAATTTTGGCAGGACATTTCTTTCCCAGTCCAAGAGGTGGAGACATGTGTGTTAGCATCTCATACATAGCAGTGTAGTGAATACGGCCACTGAAAGATAAAACCAGCAATTCATTTCTCAAAAAAAAAAAAAAAAAAAAACTATACAAATACATACAGGATGAATTCAGGTAAGTTGAATTCAGGGATTGCAAGTGATCATGTCAATGGTGGCAGTATAACAGTAATCTCAATTTAAAGGCTTTTAGACATAAACTTTAAAGAAAGATGGACATAGTGTCCATGATGTCACCCATAGGTTATTGAAGATGGTTTTTGAAGCTTAAAGTAGGCGGTGCCTGCCGTCGCCATCTTGGCCGCGCGTCACCGCGCATCACTTGCGGATATCCGAAAATGGGTAAAGAGGCGGGATGTGGGTGAAGCTGAGGTGAGTGGTTGCTGAAACCACGCCGCCTAGCTCGACTGTAGTGACGGCAGTGGCTGTTGCACCGTCACTCAAGTGGCCACGTCCTCAATTATGCTGAACTTTAAGGCTTAATATCATTTAAACGGATGAGTTACAAAAATTTCACCCCCCTCATGGTTGTCATGAAGGCTATAAACATAGTATTTTCTACTGTTAAGTTGGACATTTGCATATCTCTAGCGGCCAGTTGGTGAATTGCAGTTTAAATCACTTCCATATTGGCTTCATCAGAGAGATCAGATCGCTTTTAGAACAACTGCCAGACACCTCTTACATGGCAGGAAGGATAACCTCAGTACCGTACTGGGTAGAAAAATACATTTCAATTATACCATAGCATTCCTCCTTATCACCTAAACCCCCATTAGTCTCATCTTGAGGCCTAAGCTAAGATGGCCATAAATTCTTTAAGACCTAGAGGGACACTCCACTTTTTTTGGAAATATACTTATTTTCCAGCTCCCCTAGAGCTAAACATTTGATTTTTACCGTTTTGGAATCCATTCAGCTGATCTCCGAGTCTGGCTGTACGACTTGTAGCATAGCTTAGCATAATCCATTGAATCTGATTAGACCATTAGCATCGCGTTAAAAATAACCAAAGAGTTTCGATATTTTTGCAGCAGGCGTAGTGATATTACGCACTACTGGAAAATAGTCCCCTTGGTTACTTTCAAAAGCAGGGGACTATTTCAGGCGCTGCGTAATATCATTGCGCCTGCTGCTGCCATGTTACAGCAGCAAAGTCCTTGATTATTATGCCGGAATGAGAGTAGTAGTTCCTAGCCATATCTGCCTAGAAAATCACAACTTTAAATTTTCTTTTCTTTTTTTAAATTTTTAATTCTGTCTTAGTACAAAATGTAACTACAGAAGAGTCAAGTTTTAAATAGGAAACATATTGAAACACAATACAGCATATATGCCTATATATGATAATATATATGCTGCATATATGCGTATATATATGCCCCATATAGGCAAAATTGAGGTGCATATACGGTATGTGCATACACAGGCCATATAGGTCTCCTGTATTGCTTCTTTATATTCACACATAAGCCCTATACGTACAATCAGGGTGCGATTTGTGAAAAAAAAGAGGGGGGGGGTGTTTTCATAGGCGTCGATTTCAGCGACGGTGGGTACCCACCATATTTCGTCATGAGTCATGTTGTACCCACCACTAGTTTTAACTTTTTTGACTGTTTTTTAGTGGTTATGAAGAGCAATATGAGAGAGAAATTTGGTGATCATTGTCCGACCTAAACAAAAATCCATTATAATATTATTATTATTTTTTATATATATTTCTAATTAAAATATTTCTAATATTCAGAAATGCACTCTCCGCTCACGAGCTCTGATCGGAACAAACCCGAACCTCACTGTCTGCTGAACTTGCGCAGAAACATAAGAATATAACCAGCTTTTCAAAATGGTTTTAAAACTAAACATTTATACAATTTTAGCACAAATTATGAGCTTATTGACGATTTTTTATAATTCTTGACATAATGCGTCTCTGTCCACAGCACATTTCAAAACATTTTAATTCATAAAAATAAATCATGAGAACATGAACTCATCACTGCATTTGCAGGAATTGTAAAATCTTTTTTCTTATAAACTCATGAAGCAGCCTAACGCAATATTTTTACTCTAATAGCTTATCTTTCCCCACACATATGAACTGTGATCATGCACAACGAAAAAACACACAAGAATGAAATCTTGAATGGCAAAACTATAAACTTAAACATAAATATGAACAATGTATTGATTGAAAAGTTAAACCATTACAGTAGAAACAGTTTTAATGCTGCTTTTAAAGTAATAACATTAACTTTACACCGCGATGCTGAGCTACAGTGAAATGATTAAAAGTCAGATGCATTATGTGTTAGCCTCATTTGCGCAAACTGGACGCGCCTGTGCCTCGCTAAACGCCTCATCGGCATGTATCATGTGTAACTTCGGCCATTCTCAGTGGTGTGACTGGGACACTAACTCTGCTTGTCATCATAAACAGATAATCAGATTGTTATGTTTATTCCCGCTTTATTAATGTGCGGCTGAATATGCTGCATTTCATCATTTCGACACACAGCTCCATAACCATCTCCAAGTGTTGATAGGCTATTACTCGTGAGGTGTAACCGGGTGTGTAACCAATCAGATAGCGCCGTGGGCGGGACATTGAGCAAGTCTGCAGATTGGTGAATGCAGAAAGGCTGCGTGGCAGCTGTATCAGAGCCAGCCAAAGTAGCGCATTTTAAAACAAAATTGACATTAATCAAACCACGGATCCGTGATAAGTTTTGTGATCCGTCTCGCCACTAGTGTAGTAGCACTGATCACTTTGAGGGGGGTGTAAATTTATCCCCACCGGGGACAAAAATAATTAAGCAGAGGCAGGGATACATTGACCAGAAAGGGGGAAATCCCACGCATCCCCCCGGTAAATCGCACCCTGCATATTTGTATAAATGTATTTTGTGTTGCTGTCAAAACACAATTGTAAATGATAACAATAGCATTTTAATAAACTTCTATTCTCACACATACTATATATAGTTGTGTATGATTTTGTAGGTAAAAGTCCGTTCAGGGCACCCATTTGACCACCAGCGGCCCTGTGTGTGTGTTTCTACTTTTCATTTTTTTGATTATGTAGACTTTTATGTAGACTATACGAACAGTCAAGTCACTCACTCACTCCCAGGTTAGTAAAATCAATATCTTGTAAATTCAAATCAGAGCATCTTTCATGTCTGGAATGGATGTATTTTGAGTCTTTAAGGTAACAATAATATAACAAAACTTTTGTTTTCAATAAAAAATGTTGGTTTCGTCTATACTACTACTAGGTATTTATACTATATTGACTGAGTTAAATAGAATTGCATTACTAAAAAGAAATACAATTTTCATTGACTAAAACTAGACTAAAATGTCATCAGTCATGGATAATTCTGACAAAATAAGACTAAAACTTGACTCGACTAAAAAAGAGTATGAACGTGACTAAAACTAAATGACAGCTTGACACAAGGACTAGACTAAAACAGTCTGCCAAAAACAACACAAGTGGTGCGCATGCTGCAGTCAACCCCAGAAAGTTAAGCAACTGTTTACACCACCAGTTATTAACATATGAATAAATGCATTCATGATAGAGTAACATTTTGCCAATGGTATTTTGGAAGTGCTTTGATAAGTAAAAAATGCATATATGAATCATTTAATCACATTTTAAACTCCTTTTGATATTATCAGCCAATCACAGCCATGCAAGAGGAAAGTGCCAATATACAAACTCCTCCTTATCTAAAAGGCAGAAAAGTACTCTTTCCTTAGACATTCTTTGTTCTGAGTCTTACACCAAAGACTGTGACAGATCACCCATCATTCTGAGTCTTTCAAAGAGACTGTAACAGATCACCAAGATCAAGATGTGGTTGGAGATAACAGCAGATCACAAGTTTGAGTCCCCGACCTCGTGCTTAGAGACTAAACAGATCACACTATGTTCCAAGTTTCTTGCCCAGAAAAGCATCAGTTGTCAGAACCAAGTTTAAGCTCAGGGCCACATGTGTGTTAGTATCCAATAGTGCTATGTGAGTCCTCCTCACTGCAACACAGCCCAGTCTAACCAGTGGAAGACATTGCCACCATCGAACTGCTCACTTAACCACATGGAACTTAAAAATCACTAACCAAACCTTGGCAATAGTGTAATCTGTCAGCATATGTTTGTCCTAGATGCTTGATGATTTCACCCTCAGCGGATTCCTTACACTGTATGGAGGAAGAAGGGGACTCTTCCCCTAAACTTTTTGTTGGGGAGGCAGTAGGCATCAGGCCCCACAGACCGTAGATCCAGACAAGTCACGAAAGTTTGTGTGTGCCAGGTTAATGGTGGCGAGCAGGGTGTTTGTGGCAGCTGCCTCTCCAGAGTGAACTTATTTAATTCAGTTTTATTTATATAGCACTTTTCACAATTAGTAATCGTTTTAAAGCAGCTTCACATCAATAGAAACAGGGGAAACACGGAAAAATCACTAGACAATATAAGTAGCAAAATACAGCGGCTGAGATTAAACTGAACAAGCGAGCGTACTAATATGTAACATATAGAAGGGGGTGCTAGGTTAAGCCAAAGTTGGCTGACTCCCAGGTGTGGAAAAAACCCTAGGAGAAAAACCCAATGGGAAATGTCCTAGGAGGAAAACAAACCCTTGGAATATATATATGTGTGTGTGTGTGTGTGTGTGTGTGTGTGTGTGTGTGTGTGTGTGTGTGTGTGTGTGTGTGTGTGTGTGTGTGTGTGTGTGTGTGTGTGTGTGTGTGTAAACGGATAAGGAGATTAGACGGGTTCAGCCAGTAGTTGTTTGGCAGGCATCACGTTTGAAGGACGGCCAGTAGATCCTTGACGTGTTGACCTTCAGGCAGCCGGAACTGGGTCTATTAGTCTCATTGTCCTCGGGATTGAGGACAAGACAGGGAGAGAGAGACAAAATCCTATTAGCGTAGGGGCCATTCGCATGTTATGCAAGTGTCACACAGTGTTGTGGTTTAATATCTGCTTGGTTCCAGACAGGCTAGCTATTGCGCATCAATAAATTACCCAGACGAGTTATGTGAATGCTTTGTTCCGTACAAGCTAACTATTGCAAGATAAGTATATTTTCTAGACAAATTATGTGAATGCTTTGTTAAAGAAAAAAGTCTTAAGTTTAGACTTTGTTACGGCCAAGCCTTTGTATTTATTATTATTATTGTGTGGCGTGCATTTCTCTATTTGTATTGATTTGGTTTATTCTTTTACAGAGGGGAAGCCCCACCCTTGTACACCTGTGGCCCATTATGACGCTCAGGGTGGAGATAAAAGGAAAGTGTGGACCTGTGAGAGGTGCTGAGTTTTGTGCTGTTTCCATCTGAACTCCAGTTGCCCGGCCGCCACTGTCTTTAGCTCTGTGTGAGCGTGGCGCACATTTGAGGGGAAGCTCTTACTTATTAAAGGAATTACCTGTCAATATGATGCTCATGGAAGTTATAGCCAATGCAGGGGGCAGAAGATTGGAACCTTGGCACACCTTGCATCTGACACCAACTATATAACCCACAAGGCTGCAGAGAGGTTAAGACTAAGGAGCGAAGATGTCACTCTGATGTCACAGTGCATGGAGTAGCTGGAATTGCCATCAAGGTGAAAACCAAGCGGTGCCTTCTTAGAGTCAAAGTCAAGACTGATGAGGACAAAGACAGAGGACATGAGCTTCTCTGTTATGGTTTGGAAGAAATTGCTGAAGTGCATTAAGTCATTAAACCTAAGCAACTGCAGAGATTCTTCCCAGAAGTCAAACTTAAAGAGCTGGTAAGCCCTAAAGAGATTGAATACATTTTAGAGAAGGGAGATTAGGCCCACAAAGAGTGAAGATTGTGGAGGATCTTGTCTTATGGGAAAGTCACTTGAAAAGGAGAGTAGACAGAGCTCATCCTGACTTATCTGAAGAAATCAATGTAGCTGCATATGAGTCCAAAACACATTTTGCTCACTCATTGAGAACAGCCACGGTAAAATACGAAGAAACAGTGGGAGAACCTGAGTTGCAAGTGATGCCTAAGTCAGTCCAACTACTTCAAGAAACCAGAGCTGAGACAAACATTGCAGCTGCTAGCAACCGTGAGTTCTTGGAATGGTGGAAGTGGTAAAGTATTGGGGCAGCTTGTGAACCAGTGTGTGGAGCCTGTTGATCTGGAAACTGTCAGCCAGGAGATAAGAAGATGACACTGACAAAGTAAAGAGAACTTAAGATTATAAAAGAGTGTCTTATCTACATAGAAAAAGATGTACACAGCAAGTCTGCTCACTGGCATTCTAAGTACCCCTGGACTGAAGATCCAACTTCCCTTTTTAATAATAAAAGTGGGGTAGAGGCAACATTTCTGACAACAGAAAAGCAGCTCATAAGGGAACCAGAGTGCCAAGTCGTTTATACAGCTCAAATTCATGAATTGGTGAATTTAAGCTCACTGGAGATATAATTAATTGTTGGAATGGACCTGTTTGGTATGTGAGTCATCTGATTGCGCCAAATCCTCACTCATTTACTACTCCAGTCCCCCTGGTATGGAACAGCAGTCAGAAATTTAAAGAAGTGAGTATGAATGATATTCTTCTGAAAAGCCCAAATGTTCGTAATCCGATCAGAGCTATCCTTCTTTAGGAGGTTTAGGAGAGGAGTTTATGCTGTCCTAGGAGATATCCTGAAGATGTATAAATGTATGGCTGAAGGAGAGATAAATGCATCTGCATAGGTTCCTATGGAGTAGGCTAGTTGCAATAGTCGGTATAACCAGTGATAAATATATATATATATACACATGTAAACGGATAAGAAGATTAAGCGGGTTCTGCCGGTGGTCGTTGGTCAAGCATCAGCTGAGCATCACGTTGAAGGACGGCAATTAAATCAGAGTTGTGCTGACTTTCACATTTACTGGAACTGGGTCTGTTTGTCTCATTGTCCTCTGGGCGAGGACGAGACAGGGAGAGAGAAACAGAATCCTATTAGCGTAGGGGCCGTTCACATGTAATGCAAGTGTCACACAGTGATGTGGTTTAAAGACAGGCTAACTATTGCGGCATAAGTATGTTACCCACAGTTGAGGATTTAGCAAATTGGGGGCCCAATGCGAAGGTTTCTATGGTAACTATGGGTCCCCATTAAATCTTTAAAAGAAAATGAAACATACCGACCCGTTTGACTAAGGCCAGAAGCCCCACTGTCGTCGTTAATGCAGGTTCAGTGGCAAACGGTGGCAAACTATTTACCGCAATTCATTTTGAAGTGATCATGCTAATAAGATTTTTATTTATTTATTTATTAGGTTGGTCTATGTTATGACCGTGAGTGCTTTGTTATGTAAAAAATAACTATTGCAAGTTAAGTACATTTACAAATTATGTGAATGCTTTGTTGAAGAGAAAAGTTTTAAGTCTAGATTTAAAGTTATCGACTGTGTCTGATTCTCGGACATCGGTTGGTAAATCATTCCAGAGCTTAGGGGCTAAGTAGGAAAAGGATCTTCCACCTTTAGACACTTTTGATATTCCAGGGATAATGGCATCCCCCGAATAACGAGTTACAATAGTTAATTTTAGAGGTCATAAAAGTGTGGATATGAATATACATTCCACAGAAATAATAAAAAATAAAAAATAAAGTCTAATCTTCCCTACATCATTTCATTCAACTTCTCTAATAACTCCGACCAACAGTCAATATTAGAAGCTTTAGCATGATGTAAACATGCTGTTGAAAGCTCTAGCTGGACAATATCCCGATAAGAAGAAAACCTTTCCAGCGACAGACTATCATTCTTTTGCCGGCTGTCAGACCAGCCAGAAGAAGACGCCTATTAGTTTAAGAGACGATGTATCATTAAGCAAAAGCAAGCAAGGTGAGAAAGGGATAGGTTCCTTTATAATATTAGACAGAATGGATGAAATGCTATGCCAAAATCTATTGACCTTTGGACACTGCCACACCATATGGTAAAAAGTAGCAATGGTATTGTCTGTACAAAAATCACAGAATCGATTATCTCTAAGTTTCATTTGCTGTAATCTTTGCGGAGTTAGATAAGACCTATTGTCATGATATCGGTCTTACCGGTTTGCTGTATGCCCTGTTTCCCTGTGTTGTTTTGTGTTGTTGACAGATTCACACGTGCGCCTCACACAGGTGTTTCTGGTTCTCTGTGATTTCCTCATTGCGTCATCTCACCTGAAGCTTGTTTATTCCCAATCGGCAGTAGTATAAAGCTCTCTTAATTCCCCTTAGTATTTGCGAGTCCTTCACTTTATGCACTTGATGTCATCATATGTACTTGATGTGCTCTTGATGTATGTCGCCGTATCTTGTCTTGTCTAGTCAAGTTATCTTTAATATATTAGTCTGTGTTATCTGCTGTTCGCTATTTTAGAGATTCAGCTGCTGTTTGATCTCCTGTGGATGTTTATTTCTCCGCTGTGGATTTACAACTTGCTATTGGATTTATTAAGACTATATTCCCTCAGAGACTTTTGCCATCTGTTTTGGAGCTTTCAGGGAGCAGCGGAGTTTTCGCCCTTAAGGATATGCCCGGTTGCGGGTTCTAATGACTGTTTCTCTGTATATCCATAGATTGCCGTGGAAAGCCAGTCTGACTCAGCCCATCAACCCTCCTGTTTCTCACCTGTGGTTTCCCGCTGCGGAGGCTTGGTAATTCGGTTGGTCTCTACCCTACCACCGGGGAGAGACCAACCGAATTACCAAGCCTCCACAGCGGGAAACCACAGGTGTCCGATCGTTCGGGCTTCTGTGCTCCGGCGCACAAGAGCGGCCTACGTGCCTCACCGCATATTGGGCTCCAGACGCCTTGTGTAGCTCCCCATGCAGAGGACGGCCGGGGCATCTCCTCTCTCTCTGTTCGGTGTGACATCGGGGTTCAGTTACCTGAGTAATTCCCCGGATCAAAGAAGACCGTGGACGGTCTAGGCATCTTCTGTTCATTAACCATCAGCAGTTTATTCTGTTATCTTCTACTGTCAAATAAAAGTACCTTTTGCATTGGGATCCTGACTCTGTCATTCCTTACACCTATGGACTAATCTATAGTGTATCATTTGATGATCAGGGTTCCTAGATGATAGAAATATATTTGACCAGACCGTACACCAGTCTGGATCCTGGGAGATGTAAATAGTCTTCGAGAGTCTAAAAAGAGGTAATGGCTTATATGAAGCTTTGGTTATAAACTTATATAAGACTGAGACAATACCATTACTTTTACCCTTAGTGTCAACGATTACATGAAAAGGATGGTTCTCCAACTCAGTACCCTAAGAAACACCTTGAGCATGCATCGCCTCACACAACTGTAAATAAAAATAAAAGGTGCCTGATAAATTATAGGCTCTCTCCAGGTCATGGAATGCACGAAGACCCTGTTCTCCTATAATATCCCTGATATGCATATTATGTGTCATGTATAAATGAAATGATCGTTATGTTGTATATACACTTACTGGCCACTTTATTAGGTACACCTTACTAGTACCGGGTTGGACCCCCTTTTGCCTTCAGACTGTCTTAATCCTTCGTGGCACAAATTCAACAAGGTACTGGAAACATTCCTCAGAGATTTTGGTCCATATTGACATGATAACATCACACAGTTCCTGCAGATTTGTTGGCTGCTCATCCAGGGCACGAAGCTCCCGTTCCACCAGATCCCAAAGATGCTCCATTGGGTTGAGATCTGGTGACTGTGGAGGCCATTTTAGTACAGTGAACTTATTTTCATGTTCAAGAAACCAGTCTGAGATGATTTGGGCTTTATGACATGGCGCGTTATCCTGCTGAAAGTAGCCATCAGAGGATGAGTACACTGTGGTCATAAAGGGATGAACATGGCCAGAAACAATACACAATGCTCAATTGGTACTAATGGGCCCAAAATGTGCCAAGAAAATATACCCCACACCATTACACCACCACCACCAGCCTGAACCATTGATACAAGGCAGCATGGATCCATGCTTTCATGTTGTTGATGCTATATTCTGACTCTACCATCTGAATGTAGCAGCAGAAATCAAGAGTCATCAGACCAGGCAACGTTTTTCCAATCTTCTATTGTCCAATTTTGGTGAGCCTGTGTGAATTATAGCCTTAGTTTCCTGTTCTTAGCTGTCAGGAGTGGCACACTGTGTGGTCTTCTGCTGCTGTAGCCCATCCGCCTCAAGGTTCGACGTGTTGTGCATTCAGAGATGCTCTTCTGTATATCTGGTTGTAACGAGTAGGGATGGGAATTTATAAGAATTTAACGATTCAGATTCCATTATCGATGTTGCTTATCGATCCGATTCCTTATCGATTCTCTTATCGATTCTCATTGGGTGAGGGAATAAGCACAAATTTGTATGTTTGTATTAACTTGCTTTAATTTCTGTTCAGAAGACAAAGAACAGAGTATACACAAATTATGTGTAGCAACCTCAGAACAAACTTAAAGGTAGGCGAGCTACTTCTTAAAGTAAAGTCCAGGGACCTATAGCCTAGGGCAGTGTTTCTCAACCAGTGATAGGACTAGGAATTAATAAAACACCACTAGACTGACATAAAACATGCAACTTTTGGTCATGCATGCATTTGTTATTTTCTTTTGAAAAGACATAATGCTGGACAAAATACAGCAAATTAACCTACCGAAATGCAGAGGCATTTACTGTGGCAAACGGATGCAAACCCTTTAACACAAACTTTTTCACTGCTCGGCAGAGGTGGACACTACTTGAGTATTTTAGTTTCATTTTCCAAGCATCTGTGCTTTATCAGAGTGTTGTCTTTGGAAAAAAATTACTTTACTAAAAATGTTTACTACATTCTAAAGCATAGAATCATACTGTGTATTCCTTTAAAAACATAAAAATTGTGTACTTTTACTTTTCTTGAGTAAAAGTACAAAAGTACTTTTTACTTAAGTAAAAGTAAAAAACATTACTAGATTTTTAATGTACTTAAATAGTAAATATAAACCAAAAACTTGTAGTGGAGTATTAATTATGATAATATGCTTTGGAATGTATGTTTGAATTTTTTTTTATAAAAAACACTGATAAAATACAAATACTTCTGCTGCTCGGTGAAATTTGTTTATCCTCGTCTCGGTCATTTTATTCCTCCCTGACACTGTAAACGGAGTAGCTAGAGGTGCACGAGAGATACTTTCTGCAGCCTTTGAGCCAGTGTAAGAGCCAGCCAGACTCTGCAGGTCATCAATTTGATGGACAATGACAACGGAGATTATCCCAGTGGTGTAGTGCAGGGTATACGCAGGTATACGGAGTATACCCACCTCTTTATTTAATGGCATGGGGTATACCCACTTCTACTGGGGGCATACATTAAGAGTATACCCACTTCTACTGGGGGCATAAATTTAGAGTATACCCACTTCTCCAGACACCACTACACCACTGGATTATCCGTATAGTAAAAGTTTACATAATGAAATGGGGCTCACATTAACATTAACACATTACCTTTGGCATTAATAACAGATGGCGTCCCGTTAACTCCGCTGGTGCTTGACCCGCTCGTGTTGTTGTGTAATAGTGTATCAAACACGCGACAGTCCTGCAACGCGACCGTATTATCGTATTTTCGCGTGAAATATAAGTTATTGATTCAACTGTTTCAGTGTTTCACGAAGCCTCGCTCTGCCCACCACTAAATATAACCAAACTTTGGATCGTTCTGCCTCGATGTTTGCTGCGTTCTAAACCACAATCAACACAGCGTGTGTGTGACGTCATGACCAGTGATGGGAGTAACGCGTTACAAAGTAACGCGTTACTGTAACTCCATTACTTTCAGCAGTAACGAGCATGTAACGAAGTATTTTTAAAATCAAGTAACGCAATTACAATTACTGAAATTTAAATGAGTTCGTTACTCGCGTTACTCTATTTTGTAAAAAATAGACAAGACATATCTGACGTCGCAGGACCGTAGTTGGCGGCGCAATGATTCATTACACTTCATCATAGCTGACAGTTCATATAGAATGAACATGAAAAATCTAAACGGGACAACATACCTTTGTTTAAAAATTGTGCGCAAGTCATAATCCATCCGGTCTCATGTTTGTAAATTATCTTCACCAAGCAATCGCAGTATGACATCAATTTGCATTTGTAGTCCACAAAGGTAATAAATCTAAGAAATGTTCATATATTCTTAGATGTTTACATCGGCTTCATGGAAGAGAACGATCCGCGATTGTTGTTTCCACTAAAATATTCACACTGCGCTGTACACCCGTGTTAAAACTCCATAGTATGTGTGAGCTCGCTTTTAGTTTTAGTTTCAATCTCTCCGTATCCGAACAAACAATCCACTCGCTCTGTGTCCGTCTGCCAAACAATCCACTCGCTCTGTGTCCGTCCGACAAAACAATCCACGTAGCCTACTCCGTTTTCTGATTAAATATCTTCCTTTAATCCTGTGTATCATTTAAATCCAACAGAAAAAAAACAATATATGACCAAAGAGCGCAGTCCCTGCGGCAAGCTTCACAAGCTGTGTTCCAATTCAAGGGCTGCACCCTACTAAGCATGTGATAAAAGGTTAGCACTCAGGCTTTCAAGGCACTCAGAAGTTCGCGAAGAGAACTGAAATGAGACGGTCTAACCTTCGGAGGACCCATAATTTGCCTCATCTGCTGCATGCGCATCGCGCCTGTCAGCAGGACACAGCGGAGACGTTTCTAACTTATTAAAATAAATATGAAATCAGAAAAATGATAATTTATTTTAGAAAATATGACATGTTGACACAATTGTCTCCAAATTTTTAAAGAGACACTACACAATTTTATCACATTATATATTTTTGTAAACATGCAGAATATTTGTCTAAATGGTCTAAATGATATACATAAATAAACTAAGTTTACATATTAAGATAATTTCTAACAAAAATATTCAAAGGTTGAATCTAAAGCAAAATAGGCTCCTATCGTATGTGATATATTAGAGTCTTACTTGTAAAATAGCCCATCCATATCATTTTACTGTTTGACTGTTCAGTACTGTTCATATTTACATTTAAAAAGCAGACATAAAAGTAACTTAAAAGTTACTTTTCTAAGTAACTAATTACTTTTTATATACAGTAACTGGTAGAGTAATTCAGTTACTTTTAAAAGAAGTAACTAGTAACTGTAACTAATTACTAATTTTCAGTAACTTGCCCAACACTGGTCATGACACATTTGCAATGAGCAGAACCGATAAGCGGAATCGTTAAGCAGGCATGCTAACGGTTCAAAGGAATTGATTCACTGGCACCGGTTCTTAAGAAGAACCGGTTCTCGATTCCCATCTCTAGTAACGAGTGGTTATTTGAGTTACTGTTGCCTTTCTTTCAGCTCGAACCAGGCTGGCCATTCTTCTCTGACCTTTGGCATCAACAAGGCATTTTCACCCACAGAACTGCCACTGGATATTTTCTCTTTTTCAGACCATTCTCTGTAAACCCTTGAGATGGTTGTTTGTGAAAATCCCAGTAGATCAGCAGTTTCTGAAATACTCAGACCAGCCCGTCTGGCACCAACAACCATGCCACTTTCAAAGACACTTAAATTACATTTCTTCCCCATTCTGATGATCGGTTTGAACTGCAGCAGATCGTCTTAACCATGTCTATATGCCTTAATGCATTGAGTTGCTGCCATGTGATTGGCTGATTAGAAATTTGCATTAAAGTGCAGTTGGACAGGTGTACCTAATAGTGGCCAGTGAGTGTATACTCTACTTAGCTTTGTGATTACTATTTAGAATATTGAATGGATTTCTATAGATTTCATAGTTGTGAAGGAGAAACACAGGATGTACTTGATATTTCCAAAATGGAAGATGGTTGGGTGGCAAGGGGATAGGGGTAAGAGGTGCGTGTGTGTGTGCGTTTGTTTTGTTTTTTGTTTTTTTAGGGCTCTTTACCTTGAGCGAATCTTTTTTAGCGGTTGGAGGGTGGGCTTGGGTAGGATGGGTATGGGGGGGAGGATATAAGTAGGTGAAGGAAAACAGGCATTACATTAAGCAAGATTTCATTGTGCCTCTGTTATATTTTCAATGATAATGTAATATAACTATTGTAATGTTTCTCTTTTTTCAGTTTTTTCCTTCTTGTAAAGGTGGTGTTTTACCTCTTATATTTCAATAATGATAGTTAGAAAGTAAATAAAGAATTGATCACAAAAAAATAAAAATAAAAGCGTTTTAAGAGATATTTTTAAGATGGAAGAATGCTGTGCGGCAGACGTTGGCGATATGACTATCGAAGGATAAGTTGCTGTCGAACATCACACCTAAGTTTCTTAACCGTGGAAGATGGCACCACAGTTCAGCCATCTATGTGCAACTTCTAATCTGACATATTATGTTTGTAGTGATTCGGTTCAATAATACGTATCTCTGTCTTATTGGAGTTGAGCTTAAGAAAGTTATGTGCCATCCAGTCACTAACATCGCTAATGCAGTCTGTTAGCTTAGAAAACAGGTGTGTTTCGCTGGGATGTGAGGAGATGTAAAGCTGGGTATCATCCACATAGCAGTGAAAACTTATGTTATGTTTCCTGATAATGTCTCATAGAGGTAACATATATAACAAGAACAGGATAGAACCTAAAACCAATGATTCCAATGAGATTGACCATTTGGTAGACAGCCAAACAGTGTTGGGAGTTGGGTAAATATGGCTACCAGTAATTTTTTGCAAATAGGATTGGAGAAATCCAGAGAATTACACCTGTTGGTGGATCGCAGGTGACTTAAACATTACAGATATTATCTCAAGGGGAGTAGTTCAAAAGACCTCAAAGCAGAATCTGCATGGCAGAAAGGGCCAGTGTGTGAGGTTTCAATGAAGTTATCTTGACAGTAACTGAACAGAATGATGCTCTTAAAGATCTATTTCTATCAGCCCAAGAAAATGTGGTCTTTCCTGATACTACTCTTAGTAGGTTTGCAGTATACATGCAAGGACAAACTTTCTGGACTATAAGTTTGTGGAGAAGAATTCAAATCTTAAATTAAGACAAAACGACAGTTCCAATATTACCCTATAATGCATGTGCCTATGCTGCTGGCTCAGGAAGCTCATCAAGTAAACCATAAAGGAGTGGCTGGAACTTTGTTAAGAATGAGAAGAAAAGCTTGGCTGGTAAAAGGCAGCAGGCACGCTAAGAAATCTGTAGACTGCTGTGTGACCTGTAGAAAAGCAAGAGCAAAGCAATGCCAACAAATTATAGGATACTTTCCACCAGAGCGGTTTAAACCAGCTGCAGCATTTGGGTTTACAACTCTGGATTTGTTTGGACCTTTGTGGTAAAAGATGAGGTAAAGAAGTACTCAAAGTTTGGGGAACTGTCTTTTGTTGCATGGCCATCCATGCTGAAATTATCAGTGATCAATTAACAGAAGGATTTCTGCTGGCATACCAGATATATACAGCTTTAAGGGGACATCAAAGAAAATTGTGGTCAGACTCAGAATCAAATTTCATAGGAGCCAAGTCAGTTCTTGAGGATCTTCACAAGTTCCTAGGATGACAAGACAAGGTAAAGCTAGAAACTGAAGCAGCCCAGTACAGTACAGACTGGTCTTGGAAGATTCATCTTGCAGATTCCCCTCACAGAAATGGTGCAGCTGAAGCAGCTGTCCGTCTGGTTAAACAAGTCCTCCTCCTGAATATGAGGTGTAATTGAAGTATGACATGGGGGGGTTTTCACTGCAGCAAATTTGGTCAATGAAAGACTTATCGATGACAGGATACAAAGTCAGAAAGACTGTGTGGAATACGAATAAGTCATATATATATATTATATATACATAATGCAAAGTGGTCTCATCGTATAAATATTTGGGCACATTTTTTGATGACCACCTCAAGTTTGACATAAATAGCACTGCCATCATGAAACAGGGGCAACAGAGAATTTACCTTTTACGTAAATTAAATTATTTTTCTGTCTCGCCGGTCATCTTAGGCAGATTCTACCAATCTTTTATTGAGAGTATATTAAGCTTTTCTTTTATCTGTTGGTTTCAAAATTTGACAGTTAAAGACAGAAATAGCCTGAACAATATTGTAAAAATCTGTTCGAAAATTATTGGTATCACACAAAGAGATCTTAACGCCCTCTGTAATCAACAAATAGGTCGGAAAGCGGCAAGTATTCTCGCCTCTCTGGGACACGTTTTAGCAGGGGAATTTTCTCTGTTGCCTTCTGGGCGTCGTTATGCGCTTCCTGTGTGTAAAACAAATCGCTATCATAAATCTTTTATTCCTTCCGCTATCAAAATCTTAAATTCTGTGTAGGGCTCCTTGGGGTTTATTATCTAAACTAGTTCACGTATAGATTAAAGACTGTATGTTGTGAATGTGTATGATGTATGTTATGTGAATGTGTATGATGTATGTTATGAATGTATACAGTATTTGCAGCTCTTAGCTAATTGCCCCTTGTGGGATTAATAAAGTTGATAACTAACTAACTAACTAACTAACTAACTAAGTCCAAACTCACTTCTTCTGGGATGTATTGGGAAAAGAGGGGATTAAGGGTGTTTTAAGTTGGAATAAGACTAAGAATCATCCAGAAAGAAGTCAACACGTTTTGGAGAAGAGAGTGTCATCTGGCAGGTCCTAACCTGTTTGTAAGAGGCTGTTTACACTTGGCATCAACATGTGTTTTCGTCGATCGGATCACAAGTGGACGACGTTAATGCCAGGTGTAAACGGTGTTCAAAACGTTTTGAGCTCGTCCACTTTCGACCACTTTCAACCACATCCCGAGGTGGTCGAAACCACTTTCGATCGGATCGCTTTGGAGTTGCGGAACGCACATGTGGTTGAATGCGTTCGAACAGCCACACGCGACCGCCTTCTCTCCGCCCATTTATCTAATCTGAGGTATTAAACACAAGTTTTACGTCTTTTTTGACTTCTGGCGTGAACATACGGTGAACAGCGCTATTTTTAGCCTTTCATTGATAAAACTAAGCGGCTGATCTCCGTAGTTTCGTTTTGAAAGCGTGTGAAAGTTGCACGATCCTATTTCATCAATTGCGCTGAAAATTCAAAGAAAGCTCTTACATACTCATGTACAAAACACTGTTTACTTGCTAAACAAGCAGTGCACTCCGACATAATATTAGTTTGCGTCCATATAAACTCATAATTCCTCCCGCTCGGGTTTGAATGACAGCAGAGAGACTCGCCCACCGTCTCACAGACCACCCCCTCATAGTATTCAGCACAGAAGCGGTCGAAAGTGGACAAAAGAGACGAATTTAAATACCAGGTGTAAGTAAACGTAATGTGTCTCTCTCGTCCACTTGTGATCCGATCGATGAAAACACATCTATACCAAGTGTAAACAGCCCCTAAGAAACAAGTGGCATACTAAAGAACATAATGTTGCCGTGGGAGATGTGGTGTGGTTGGCTGAACAGAATGCTCTAAGAGGTCAGTTTAAGTTGGCCAGAGTTGTCAATGTAAGTGCAGACAAGAAATGAACAGTAAGAGATTTAATGGTCAGAGTATTCCCCATTTATCCCATCTCAGTTGTTAAACCAAAACAGGCAGAAAAGGTCAAGGACGTCAAACTAATGAAAAAGCTTTGTGCCAAGATCCCAGCTACTATTTTTCATAGAGATGTAAGATGCTTGATGGTTGAAGAACAGTAAAGAGAACTGTACACCTCCCACTGAAGTGGGAGGTGTTAAGTTAAACTTGAAATTGAAAGAGAAATTTATTTTTGTCATTGTTAAAGAATCACATAGAACCAGGTGTGCTTGTTTGATTATCAGTGTGCAGATCTCTGTATGCAAAGTCTATGTTCTCGTCACGTGTTTATTAACTTTGAGATGCTACTGGTAGGAAAAATTATTTTTTTAAGTGACTACAGATCGTGTAAAAGTACAACTGTGAATGTCTTCTTGTTTGTTAAGTGAAGTTGATTGTTAATGCTAGCAGTTTTTAGCATATGCTAATTGGCTATGTGCAGTAAACACATCTAAATAAGTGCTCACTAACACAGAATTGTGAACAATATCTGAAAAAGATAGGCCTCTTGTGTACATAGAAAAAGTTTTAAATCTTTGAGTTCAGTTCATGAAAATGGGGGCAAAAACAAAAGTTTTGTGTTAATATTTTTATTCAGTGTAGATTCTTTGAGTCCTCTGGTTAAATAAAGGTATTAAATTAAAGGTTTGGGACTAAAATTGTATTATAGAAATCAATTTACAAAGAGACCCACAATATACAGTATATCACCACAGTCTCTTACTTTACATCCTCCCTGAGGGCAGTGCCGTGTTTACCATTTTGGGGGCCCTAAGCATTCTTAAAGAACCAGGGCTCCCATGCCCCAACATTGCCCATGGTTTTTCATTTGAATTGCACAACAGTAATATTGAGTATATAGAATTAAGTGAGATATATATATAAACCTGGTTTATTTTGTTTTGAACTCCCAACATATCACAAAATGTTAAAGTTTGGTATGACAAAAATTTTTTGTTTAACATTTTTTTCAAGCCCTCTCAGATATATAATTTGCTTGCTATTTTCTTATAGGATGTATTTAAAGCAATGTAATAAATACAATACTGCAACTTCAGTGTGTGACATCTTACTAAAAAAAACTAAATGAGAAAAAAGGGGAAGCATTAGATTATGATTCAAACCTACAAACATCTGCAAACGATGTTGAAAGTTGGTTAATGCCTGGATTTATAATGGAAATCTCATAACTCTTATTTTCATATTGCAGAAACAAACTTACTGTGGAATACAACCATAGAGTAGACATACACTAAAGATGAGATTTGGATTACATTGATGAGATACAGAATATGATTTGTGTATTTTCAACGTGATTTAAAACCCAGCATGGTGTCTTTATAGCCTATTATGTTTTTCACATATTTCATGACGAGTAAGGAACAAAAGATTAACAGATGTGAAGCCCAAAGTCTCAATGCATTTGTGTGTGCTGAGCAGAGGTGTGCTTTTGAGTTGAATCTTTTTTTTTGCCCATGAAATTTCCGTGGGATAGTCACAGAATTTTTGCGCATTTTTCCGTGGCATTCTCACGGATCTCCGCATTTTTCCGTGGCCCTGCTACGGACTGTCTTTTTCCGTGGCATTCTCACGGATTGGTTACTCAACTGTTTTTTCCTATTTTCTTACCATTTCGCTTCGGTTTAGGGTTAGATTTACATGAAATTATATCCCTACCCAAACCCAACTCTAACCCCAACACCAGGCGACAATTGTTTAAAGTTAAGAAAATATAAAATAATAAAGCAGAAAAAATAGTATAAGCCAATAGTTAAAGTGACAAACTAACGCAAACACCAAATCTAACCCTAAACCAAAGCGAAAATGGTTTGAACATAGGAAAAAGCAGTTGAGTAACCAATCCGTGAGAATGCCATGGAAAAAGACAGTCCATTGCAGGGCCACGGAAAAATGCGCAAAAAATTCCGTGACTATCCCAAAAATATTTAAAAACGAATACACATATACACATAAAACATCTATGCATAATGCAGTGTTACTCAAATGCTTTTTTAAAAATAAAGATAGGTTTTAGTCAATTTTTAAAGAAATTTAAAGTCTGTGGTACCCTCAGAATAAGAATAAGACCAACAGCATCCAATATTAGATTAGGTAGTCACAGTCCCATTTTGGTCAGAATCCTCCTGGTATAGATGTCTGGGACATTATAGTGGGTGTTTGGGAAATCCAGTATGTTAAGCCCAACATATTCTTCAACTAAAACGACCACATAGGTTTTTTGTCACTTTCCTAAAATACGACCATTTGGAGAGCTTAGTAAATACCGGCAGCATGCTATGCTTTAATGCTGTGTGGGTTTCATCTGAATGGCAGTCAGAAATTCCTGTAGTTCATTTTGTACAGCCTCATGTTAGCAGTACAATCATCATAAGTTTGATCCCCGGAAACACATATACAGATAAAAAAGTAAGTGCTGAACTTACTATACGTAGTTTATCATGCCAAATGTGAATTAAATATTGGAAAAAAGTGGGTAAGGGACCATTATTGAGCCTTTCAACCTGCTGAACTTAGCAACATTAGCTCAAGCAATGGTATAAATTTAAAGTGGGATTAAATTTGCTTACTATCACAAAATCTAAATAAACTTTGAAATGAGTAATAATGAATGATTTTGAATAATAAAACATGGTTGTGAATGATGATGAGGTTTGGTTCCCAGGAAAAACCGGCAAACACTTAATACAATATTATACATACTAAACAATATTATAACTAGTATTCCAGTGGTAATGTGATATTTGTGCGTACCATGCTGCTCTGTCATATTCCCCCCAGATGCGCACAAACTCGTCCAAATGGTGAGGTCCAAGAATGGAGGAGTCCCGAGTCAAGTATTCAAAGTTGTCCATAATCACAGCTACAAAGAGATTCAGCATCTTAGGAAAAACAAAAGAATTTGCCAAGAAAAATTAGTACTTGGAAAACATGTCCTGCAGCGTTACAAATTATTTTTATTATTATTTTAAACTATTTTTTATTCAATAAGAGAGAAGAGCAATGCCCAATCAAAGTATTGTAGTATTGACAGCATTTCAGAGCAAGTGGGAAAAGGCACAAAATGTTAAGAAATTGGCTGTGTCTGGAAACTGTATTGAAAAGCATAAGGCATTAAAAGCAAAATATGTTCTAAAGTATGCATCGAATGAACACTACTTCATCCCATTAGGCCACGAGAGTTAAGAAGCCAGCAAATTGAAAAAGGTAAAATAAAAAAAATAAAAACTATATCTGGAGAACTGTTAGCCCTCACGGTAACATAAATAAGAGTAAATTGTGGTTGTTTTTAACAAAACCTGAATACGTTATTTTCAGTGTTGACAGTACATCAACAAATATACATGTCACATGCCAATTTAAACATGGCAGATGTAGCCGGTATTCATATACATGCAAATATGTATTGCACATACTGTATCAATGACTCCACAAAACAAAAATGAAACTTTTATGAAATCTTTAATGAAATAAATAATTTCATTGTTGTGGTGATCCAGATGAGCGCAAAGCTCATAGCAACCAGAAAGTAAGACCAGGTGGTATTGCACAAAAGTAGAATTAAGAAAGCCAGGATAACAGAAAAGGCCCAGCTTGATCTGGTTTAAACAGCGCATCCTGGCTAAGTCTGTTGCACGATTGCTTAGCCAGGATGAGAACGTGCAGCTATGTCAAGCCAGGTGTAGCTAGCTAGGATAAGTGCATGTTCACGGCATTCTTAAACAGACCACGCAAACGATCATTGATGCAAAAATGGATAAAACTCATTAAAAGTCATTATTTGTGAAATACAACAATAGAGTAGACATACACTAAAGATGAGATTTTGACCCTGTTCATGTTGTGGCTGAGAGAAGAATACTGTCAAAACTAAATTCAATTGAGGTGTTACTACGTTTACGTTGCGTTTGCCTACTTTCTTCTGCAACACTGTTAGAAAATAGTGATTCTTCGAATAACCATATTGTTATGGAAATAATACATTAAATCACTATAATTAATGTAATTAATGTGTAATTAATAATTAAACAAATAATCCATTATACATTTATTTTGTTCAGGAACAGAGGCTCAAGCCACTGTGACCATTTCATAGTGTACATGATACTTGATGGAAACCTGTTCACCTTCTAAGATGTTCGAAAAAAATACAGAACAAGGAGCGCGTGTCCTATTACAAAAATTAAACAATTTAAATCAAAATTTAACACTCTATAATGTAGTATAACAAGAAAGTTATTTTCCTACCAAAAATGAGCTGAAAAAGATGAATGAAACAAAATAGAAATAGGCAAAGTCAGTCCCACAGCCGCCTTCGTGATCTGGTGAGATGAAAGGTGGAGCTATGGAAGGATCCGGTTCACACTCTTTCCCACTGAGACATGAGAGCATGATCTCCTGCCACGACTCTCCTGTGGCACTTCTGCAAAAGGAAAGTCATATATCTTCTGAAGAATAAGGCAACTTAACCAGGTAAACAGCTGTTAGGTACAGACAAATAATCAGTTCAGGAGAAATGTTTACAACTACATCAGGGGTGACATGAGGGTGTGTAAATGGTTATTTTTTTTATCAGTCATTACTTAAGTCTTGACTCATTTTAGAATTTTTTAAATAATTTTTACCACCAAACAGTTTTCCGCACCTTACAGTGAACATTTATTTAAAGAAAAAATAGAATGTATTTTGAGTTTATATTGTTTGCGTAACTCTACGTGGCTTTGTGAATTATCCCTTGGGGATAAATAAAGTGTTTAAAACTTGAACTCTGAAAACCTCATTTACCATTTATAACAACAATTAACTTCAGAATTAACATGGTGTAACCAAGTGTCACAATTAATAATAAATAGAATTAGGACCTTACTTGTCCTATCTCTATCCAACAGATCTTTAACACGTCATTAAAATATTTTTGTGTGTGTTCTCTAATGCTTTTACTTAGTGACAGCACATTGCTTTATGGCAGTGATATTAAAGGTGCAGTGTGTAAATTTTAGCGGCATCTAGTGGTGAGGTTGCAAATTGCAACCAACGGCTCAGTCCACTGCTCACCCCTCGCTTTTGAAATGCATAGAGAAGCTACGGTAGCCGACACCGAAAAAACATGTCATTGATGGAGACAACTTAGCAAAAAAGTTTGTCCGTTAAGGGCTTCTGTACAAACATGGCGGCACAAAATGGCCACTTCCATGTAAGGGACCCTCGGTGTATGTAGATAAAAAAGTCTCATTCTAAGGTAATAAACACATAACGGTTTATTACAAAAAGGTCTTTATACACCCCTGATCATATAGTTTTGTATATTATTTTGCATTTCTGTCAAGAGATCCTTTTCAAAATTACACACTGCACCTTTAAATGACCATTGGCTCTTTCATGCTACATCACAGATTTGCAACATTGCTGTCATTCAGTTGATGTATTTTTGAAATACGCACCTTGACAGAGAGAAGCTGGATTAACGTTCTTCTGGATTACTAACTTTAATATTTCTATGTACTTCATATAGAGGACCGTGGCTGCAGCACATTATAATTGTAACTACTTTTGGTACTGCTTTTGAAATTTTGTAATACATAATTTATTGTGATTACACTTGTCTGTATGTTAGGCTTTTTATTTCTAACAGTACATGATCTTTTTTGTAGGTTTAGGGGTAAAACTGTATTAGCAGATTAAAATATCTTTAAAATGCTCCACAGGGATCAAAAGCTTAATCGCATCAAACATTTGTGAAGATGATTTACATTTCAAATATAAAGGGCCTTGAGGCTTTTTACTTTCTTGTCATCACAGATTCTACTAAAAGCAGTAAAGAGCAATGAATTTTATTTTGTCTCTGTGATAACGGTGATCTTACCTAAAAAGCAGCATCAAGGCACCAAAGAATGTCTTGAAATTGTTGTGCTGATTAATGTGTGTTTCATCATTCAATTTAATATTTCCAAACACCTAAAAAGTAAGATATGATGTTAGACAAAAATTGTACTTCATACACAGTATAATTTTTCTTCATGCAGTTCTTTGATGGACCTGTTGAAGTTCATCTACCTTAAAAAGATGGTCATGGCTAAAAAACAAACATGGAATGAGGAAGAAATTTTATTACAGCTTACACATGCAGGCAGACACAAAGCTTTCAGCATGGATGTCATCAGTCGTGTAGTGCAGAGAATACACTTCTTTTTTAGATGGCATGGGGTATACCCACTTTTTAAACATTAATAAGATGCAGAAGATGCACCCGAAATCCTGGACAGGACGCATCCGGGTGCGGGAAGAATGGCACTTATGGTCACCCTATGATGCCCCCAACAATAGAAACAATGCTGATTCATCTCGAGTGTTGGTAACTGGCTGCTTGATTTCGTGATCTGAGCATTTTAAGGCCGAAGCGTGCACAGTGTCTGTTCCTGCGTTTGCTGCTCCGTTGTATTCAGGGCTAGACTGTGACAGAACTGTGAAATATTACTTTCAGAGGTTTACATTGGCAGTCTTATGTATGTTGTATCTATAGCCCTTGTGTTGAATACTTGTACGTAGTCGTGGAACGAGTATAGGCTAGTTAATGCGGGCGTGAACACGTGTATAAAGGGTGGTCCGATGCGACCTCCTTAATGAAACGCCCCAAAATTTAAAGCACCTTCTCTTAAGTGTTGAGCATCCCCATAGCACCTGCATCAGAAAATCTCTGGAGCCGCCACTGTCTAATAGTCTAAAGTTTTTTTCTTCAAAATGATGTGAAATTCATTCTGCCGACTCATTCACAATAAGCAATATATTGATTTAGAATTTCTAAGACACTTTTTTGCTTAGAAAGGCCATATTCAAGGAGGCCTGAAAGCTCCTGGATAATCTTTGATTGACATCTGTGGAAGGCTGTGGAAAGACTCACATAATGAGCTGCATAATAAGCCTTTTAGACAGAAATGTGAGAAGAAACGTCTTGGCTATGTTGTTGTGGGTAGAAATCGTGAGCAGGTGTTAACAGTCAGGAGAAGTTAGATGAGTTTGAAAAGATGGGATTTTTTTATTTACCCCAATTCAGGCCAAATAAAAGCAATAAAAATCAACAACATTAAAGAAAAAAAATACTATTAAGTTAATAAAGTAAATTGACATGAGAGTAAAAAACAATCAACATTTTAATTTTGCAGCTGCTTAGGAACTAGGGCTGTCACTTTTGTGAAAAAAATAATTTTCGATTTTTAATATATAAGTGTTCATTGAATCGATTGTAAAATCGATTTTCCATGTCTAAAAAAGACGTTTCCATTTAACGCCAAATAACAGACAAATGTAAAGAGAGCGCCTGAAACGCACAAGTCAGCAATATTTCTTATTCATTGTCATTAAGTTTCGTGCAGAATAAAAACAGCAACAGTAGTGCAACATTCTCTAAAAAAATATGCAGAGTGGACTGCTGCCATAAATGAAAAACATTACTGCAGGTTCAACCGGCTGCTTTTATGATTTAGGCATTTCAAAAATTATTTTAAATAATGATTCGATCCATTTCAAACAACTGTTCAAAAATGAAACTTTAAATAGACTTACTTGAAGTTGAGAACATGCTGTGTATTTTTTTATTAAACGTAACCGACACTTAGGCGGCACTAGGCAGGCATAATGAAATGCGCAAAAAGACTAGGGGCATTACAAATTATTGGTCAGGAAAACAAGTCGATCAACATTTTAGGGGTCAAGAGCAGAGCGCTTTTCATTCACTATGTCCATCTGTTGAGAAGGCGCACTCCGACCGCACTGATGTCCCAGGGAAACTCGGGTACTTCGTTGCCAGCTGCATATTTCGTACTGCCAATCTTCCATCTCAAAAGCGGGTCGCTGTCAGCTCGCAAGGGTGGCTCCTTGTCATAACTCATCATCTCCTGTAAGGTCACAATTTCGACGCTGTCTCGTGTTGCACAGGTTTATTGACGTTGTCCTCCATTTTCTTTGCAAAACACTAGATGCAGCGATTGAAAGCGTGAAACTATAGGTGCGTAAAATTGCTGGGTATTTTCTGTCTAGCTTTCGCACACCTACTGCACTTTTTGGAATTCTTTATTTTCTTTTTCTGCTTGTTTGTGAGTTTTGTTACATCTATATTTTTAACTGTTTAATTCTTTTAAAATTAATAGTGTACATATTTGGTTAAAATCGTTTGCCTATTTTCGTTTTCGAAACGTTTTTTGGTTGGTCCGATCGATTGTGCAATCGATTTTCGAACGAAAAGTGACAGCCCTATTAGGAACACAGCTTAAAAAAATCACTTTTGATAGCCTACAACAGACTTATGTCTTCACCTCTCCATCTCCCCAAAAGACTGAAGCTGTTAGTCTATGGCTATGTTTACATTAATGTGTTTATCCTTTAAAATGCATTACTTTTGCTACGTTTATGCCTTTCATTTACACTACACCACCGTTTTCGACCCTCATAAACGGCTTCGTTCGCAAACGCTGCAGACCCTGTTTTAGTTTGAGAACCCAGACGTTGCGCTGCAGTGTAAATGAACGTAGACGTAGTCTTATGTAAACGAACAGCTGATGTACATGACAGCGCATCATTTTCAAAGTAAAAATTATTTTTATTCAGGTAAATGAAGATTTGCAACGGAGGTTTTGCCAAAAATAGTAAACATCTACCAACCAGCTATTATAAACGCTATATCAGATTGTTTTAACGTGTATCCTTATAGATAATGTCTGTTTTATATTTATGTTTGAGTATTGTTGAGTTTGAATATTGTTGTAATGTTGTTTATGTTTTGTTTAAATTTAGTTAGCTTATTACGAAAGATAGACTGTAATTTTAAACGCCATATAGGACGTTGTAAAGGCCAATATGAAGGGAGAATTGTAATGGGTCAGACATTATTTTTGAGTTTAAGTTTTGTTTTCTACTTTAAAATGAATTTCGTTTCAGATAATTTGTCTCTTAATTTTAATCGATGTTTTGTTTATAAGTTTTGTGAATATAAATTAATAAAAACAATAAACTCAACGTCATTAATATTTAATGCTCATTTAGCCGCTTGCACTTTTAGCTATTTCTGTGTTGCTAGCGGAGGACGTGCACGGACCTCGCAAACTTTTAAAAATGAATGCACTAAGCATTTCCGTAGGCTAAAGCAATACTTCATCTCTTACTATGTTTGATTGAAGTTTGCATTTGCTGAAATTTGTTTTTGCTTCGTTTAGTACTGTTCACTTGAATGCTTTCTTTTTAAATCATAAAGACCTTTCTGTTTAGTTCAAACAGAATTAAATCAAAATTAACCTATTAATCATATAAATATGTTGTAGGGGGGAGCTAGAACAATATAAGACTTTCCCAAACACATTTTTATAGGTTCAAAAATAGTGTCTGTTATAGTTGCCAGCAAAGGATCCATGTATGATTTTTTGTCAATATCGCACACCCCTAGGCTGCATAAACGCGCAAAGGTAAGCTATTATTAGAGTAATAAGTTATTTTACACTTTTATGCGCATGCAGAGATTCGTGATTGGTCATGTTTCATGCGTTTATGGTCGTGTATAGTGTGGATGAAGATTATTTTTAAAATGCCAGTATAAACGAGGATCGTTTTCATTTTAAAATGCCGTTTTAAAACGCAAATGCTCTAATATAAACAGGGCCTATATAGACCTGAAACGCACCTTTGAAATTCGCACATACCAACACCCAATACAATACAGGGGTGGCTCAGGTGAGCAAACAATAAAAGCTTAACAACAGCCAAAATACTATATATACAAAGCTAGAAAATTGCAGAACATTATTTATATAATGCAAGCTCATATTTGGCGAAGCCACAATATATATTTATAGCTAATAAATTAAATTAAATTTAAAAAATCAAACTCTGGGTCACTTTTGTGACCCGGAAGTTATAGAGTCATTTTAGATATTTAAACCTGACAACTGCAGCAAACTTTCCTTTAGACAGACCAAACAGGAGATGCTTGTAAGACATAATGATGGTACGTTGAAACTCTGTTATCTTTTAAACTAAATAAACAGACAGACAGACACATAATTAATGAAAACATGTGTTGCATAGTTATTGTGATCGGCTATAATTGTGAAGTGAATGGCATGGATTAAACAGTAAGAGATGTATAAATGGTTGTAGCTATAACATATGAATCACCGTGGTATTAGATGTCAAAAGTGTGCACACAAAAGCTACAGGATAACTGTGGGTGTATTGATGAATAACTATGATTAACAGATGTTTACACTCTATACAATGCCCGAAGTGTCGGTTTGCACAGTGAAGGGCAAGGAAAAGTCAGGACTCTGCAATACTGGTTCATGGCACATACTTTCCTTCAGGTCATGGAGTGCTGCCTCACACTCAGCAGCCCAGACCACTTTGTTGGGGCTGGTCTCGCGAGTGAGGTCTGAGGCTCGAAAAGTTAGGGATAAAATGCAGATACCATCCAATCAACCCCAGGAAAGATCTCACCCCTTTCTTGGTTGCAGGTGGCTGGGAGTTGCGGATGGCGTTCATCTTGCTAACCTGAGGACGTATCGTGCCACTACCCAGGATGGATCTCAGGTAGCATAATTCAGAATGGGCTGGGATTTGCTGACATTCACTACCAGCCCGTCCTGCCAAATCCTTCAAAAGAAATTACTGAGGTGTTGAAGATGTTTTTCCCATGACACACTGTGGATGATGACATCATCGATATAAGCCACGGCATAGTCCTCAGCCCCCCTCAGCACCTCGTCCATGAGATGCTGAAATTTTGCCGCTGCGCCATGTAGGCCAAAGGGCATGACCTTAAAATGAAACAGGCCAGATAGAGCTTTGAAGGCAGTCAGTTTCTGTGCTTGGGGGGGGGGTAAGCGGTACTTGCCGGTACCCCTAACACAAGTCTAAGGTGCTAAGGAACTCAGCCTCACCAAGGCACTACACCAGCTCGTCCACACGGGGCATAGGATATGGGTCAAAAGCTATCATCTGTTAAGACCGATGATGAGGCTAAAGAAGCCATAAGGGAGGGTGACATTTTTTGTTGTTAAAGCCACTCTATGCAATTCGGCGTTTTTGTCAAACAGTGACCCCTAGAGTCGCTGGAGAATACTTGCAACTGTCGTAATTTCCCACTCTAGTACTCCAAAGATAATGACCAGGTAATGTTTCCCAATTTCATACAAATATTAGGCTACTGCATAGTCTACTAAACTACAGATGATGGTCATAGGATAATAAGAAGTTTATTCCAAGTGTAGAGTGCATATAATAATAAAGTACCACGTTTGCTAGCTTATACTGTTTTCACATGATTGCAGCTTAATCACAAGTAAACATTACAAAATGCCGTGACAAAGTTAATTGTGTACGTTGCATTATCTTATAACATTGTTCGTTATAATGTCACTATACATGATTATTGCTATTTATCATAATAGTTTGCAAAATGTTTACACTATTTACAACCTCTAGGCTTATGTCCTGATAATTATGTGAGATCTTGACAACTGTTGTCATGATAATCGCATGACATACTACAAGCAAGCGCAACAACATACAACATAGACCGCAAACAAGTTTACAAATGAGAGATTTACTTACTAGTCCATCAACAAGATCGCCAGATCAGCATCCCTCCAGTGCTGTCTTTTAGCTCACGCCAACGAGTAAAAACCTGACAGAGTGGGACTCTTGTCCGGTTCCTAATGTGGTCAGATTCTCTTTTCCTTTTCCTACTGACTTCCGAACGCGCTTTCTTAACTTTTAAATCGTTTAACCTCACGTCTCAAATTCGCACGTGCAGTTGTTGTTATAGGCTTGATCGACTTCCTGCAGCGCTGCAAGAACCGACAGCCGGATGACGTCAAAGCGCCGCCTCGGATCATTCTCGCGGCATCTTGACGTCATCCGGCGGTCGAATCCCGCAGGCTACACGAAGTCGAACAAGCCTAACGTGTGTGACGTCGTTGCCGTAAAGCAAGTCGTGATTCTCGCGAGATTTGTCAGGGGCGGTTCTCTCAAGCTTGCATTGCTGGTTTTGGTAGCGGCGTCCTCCCCGAGCTTCAACAGGAGGATGATTCGCCTTACTATGACTTTGTTTACCACCAAAATAACTTTGAAGCTGTTATATTAAGGTAAAATAACTGCATAATGTGTCTTTAATAATGAGAAACTGTATCGAGTGAGTGCAGACACAGAGCAGTTAGTGATTCCTGAGGCTCTTAGAGCCATAGTGTTACACCTAGGTCAAAGCATTTCGTGGTCAGGACATCTAGGCAGATAGAAGACAGAGAAGAGAATCCTGCAAATATTTTATTGGCAGGTTTTCAACAAGGAAATGACGGGGTACTGTAGATGTCCAGAGTGGCAGTTGTCTGCTCGCTCCAAAAGAAGCTTAAAAGCTCCCCTCGTCAGTCTCCCAATTATTGACACACCTTTTAGTTATATTGCCATAGATGTAGTTGGACCCTTAGAGAGAAGTAGGGCAGGGCACCGCTATATCTTAGTAATTTGTGATTACGCAACATGTTACCCAGATGCATTCCCACTTTAGAAATACTAAGGAAAAATTCAACTTTTGTCCCATGTGGGTGTTCCCAAAGAAATCTTAACCGATCAGGGAAGTAATATCACAAGTAAGTACTTTTGGCCATTAATCTCTATGAGAACCTCACCGGTCTGGTGCTCAGACTCGTCGCCATGGATACAGCGGACCCTCACTTTGCCCACGGCCTGAAAATCAGACTTCAAAAAAAAGATTTAAGAATGAAAGATTGACTACTTCCAGTCAACTAAAGCCTGGAATATTTTTTTATCTTCACAGGGACCATTACATTAGAAGTTCTTTCACCATCTCACCCTCCTTGATGAGCTTGGAGCGGAAACGTTGGCTTTAAGTCTTGGCCCTGATATTAAACTTGTTAAGAATGGCTTGCTTCCCTTTCATGTAAGCCTGGCTGTCTTCCAAACACATGGCTACATAGGCAGATCTGGCCTTACCATTTAAAGGTGCAGTGTGTAAATTTTAGCAGTATCTAGTGGTGAGGTTGCGAGTTGCAACCAATGGCTCAGTTCACTGCTCACCCCTCACTTATGAAATGCATAGAGAAGCTATGGTAACCACCACCGGACAAACATGTCATCTTCGGAGACAACTTAGTAAAAAAGGTTTGTCCGTTAAGAGCTTCTGTAGAAACACAGTGGCACAAAATGGCGACTTCCATGTAAGGGGACCCTCGGTATGTAGATAAAATGTCTAATTCTTAGGTAATAAAAACATAATGGTTCATTATGAAAGGTCTTTATACACCCCGATAATATAGTTTTGTATAATATTCTGCATTTCTGTCAAGAGATCCTTCTAAAAAAATACACACTGCACCTTTAACAAGGGCACAAGGTACAAAGTCTCATGGGGCCACGGACTTGCTGCTGCGAGCCTTTCGAAGGTGGTTAAATAGTGCTTAATATCTTCATCCTCTTCATATGTGGACATCTTAGGGGGTTTACACCCCCATTGAAGGTTTAGTGGTGCAGCAAGGCTTAGAGCAGAGGAGTTGGTACATCCAGAAAAGGCATGTTGTGTAGATCAAAGGGTGTTGAAGGGCGAGAGCTAGGTGAATCTATCTGCTATAGTCTGTCAAGTGGCTGCCTTGTCGGCTGCATTGATGTTGGATCGCCTCTTACCAGTTGCTGTAGTTGCTTAAATTGGTGCTCCATACCTTTCCATCTCCGCTCTTGCTGGAGGGCATCTTCCTCTATCTGGTCCTGCTGATGCCATTGAGACTCTACCATCATTCTCACTATCTTCCATGGAGGTGCGGGCAGTTTGGGTGGCCACGGAAGTGCGGGCAGTTCGGGTGGCCACGGAGGTGCGGGCAGTTCGGGTGGCCACGGAGGCACGGGTAGGACAGTAGGCCAAGGAGGTTCGGGCAGGACAGGAGGCCATGGAGGCATCTGCAGGACAAGAGGCGCTGGAAGCGCTTGTAGGACGGGAGGCGCTGGCCAGACACCAACGGTCACAGTGACCATGACACTGAAGGCGGGTAAGCACATTCTTGATCGGACAGAGAGTTCAGGGAGCTCGGGTGAACCAGGTGAAATGGGCGACTCATGTGAACCAGGTGAAACAGGCAACTCAGGTGAAACAGGCGATTTCGGGAAGTCAGGCGATTCAGATAAGTCAGGCGATTCAGGTAAGCCAGGTGATTCAGGCGATTCAGGTAAGCCAGGTGATTCAGATGAACGAGTCCTCAGCTCGCGGGAAACAAAGGAGCAAGTCTTCATCTCGCTGGGAATAGATAAGCAAGTCTTTGGCTTGCTGGGAACAGAGGAGCGAGTCTTCAGCTCACGGGGAACTGATAAGCGAGTCTTCATCTCACGGGGAACAGAAAAACGAGTCTTCATCTCGCTGGGAACAGAAAAGCGAGTCCTCGGCTAGCGGGGATCAGAGGAGCCAGTCTAAATCTCGCGAGAAACAGATAAGCGAGTCTTCATCTCACTGGGAACAGAAAAGCAAGTCCTCAGCTCGCAGGACCAGAGGCAGGAATGGCAAAGGCCATCTGGTAAAGAGGTTTGCAGATCTCAGAAGTTCAAACCGGGCACTGGTGAAGGTAAGAAGAGGTGAAAGACACTGGGTGATGGTTATGGTGAACTGGAGGGCGGTTTCGGTTTGGGACTGGATCATTAACATTACATTTGTCCTCAGGAACAATATCAATCTCTAAATAAAGCCGTTTAATTGGAGAACATAATTTAGGAAATCTATAAAGGACATTTCACATTGATCGGGCAAAACCGTCATATGAAGATCATGATCCAGTCCCAACTGAAAGCAGTTAATAAGGGTTGAATCCCTCCAGATCACCTGATGGGCTTTGTCCGTGAATTCCAGCACATAGTCCTCCAGAGGTTACCATCCTGTAAAATGGTGAAGAGCATGAGAACCTCTGAAGAATAGGTGCTGGAAATCCAGGTTTTGGTTGATCATTCTGTCAGGGTGTGGTGATAAAGGAAGGCAAGATGACGACGGAGGAATTAACTATAGACCAGTTCAAATGATGTAAACAACACTGGTCCAGAAACACTTCCTGTTACAGTTTGTGACCGTTATTTTTTTATTTCACATGTATTATTATCTTTAAGATGTTTGTTTAACTTCAGTTAATTCAGGTTTATATGTTCTGTTGGTTTATTTTATCCCAACGTTTATCTAGTGTTAAAAAACGGAAACAGGAAGTGCTTCTGGACCAGTGTTGTTTACATCTTTTGAAATGGTCTATAATGATACTTTTAATGATAACACATAAACTGGAACAAATACAATGGCTAGAAACAGAAACTTAAACAAGAACAACAACTACAAAACAATGACCAACAAAGGAAGATGAACAAACAGAGTATATACTGTATATGGTGACTGATGACAATAGCTGGCAGGTGTGATGATGATAATGAAGATCATTTGAGGAGAGTGAAGGATGATTGGAAATCAAGTCCAGAGAGGGGTAACAGGGGAAAACATGAGGGCAATGAGAATAGGGCTGTGACAGGTACGTTGAAACTCTGTTACCTTTTAAACGAAATAAACAGACACATAATTAATGAAAACATGTGTTGCATAGTTATTGTCAATGTTTACCACCAAAGCCATCAATTTATATTCTGTACAGAAGACAATTTGACGACCGTCTCCATGGCCTTTTCATGGAAACCCAAGAAATCACTACAGTCATTTGTTAACAATTTTACACACAAATGAATGTGCTTTAGAATCACCGTCTAAGTTTACACGTCTGTTCTGTTTAATGCCGATGAACAAATCTTACCTGCATGCCAATAATAGCATAAATGAAGAACAGCATAGCAATGAGAAGACAAACATATGGAAGAGCCTGAAAACAAGAGGAAAATAAAGAGCCTTGTCATGAGATTTCTTGTGTTTACAGTTACAAAGCATATCTGTACAGAACTAATGGATTATATAAATACTTTTAGTGCAAATGTGTGTTTTACCTTGAAGGACTGAACAAATGTCCACAGCAAAATGCGTATTGTATAGCCCTGACGCAACAGCTTAATGAGTCGCGCTGCCCTGAAAAGTTTCAGGAAACTCATATTGATGGTGTTCACCGACTAAAAAAAAAAGAGAAAGAGAGATTAGTGTGTTCAAATGAAATACTAGACTTTTTATTTAGTCCAGGATTAAGACAACACATGATAAATTCCTACCTGTAAATCTACTACAATCTCAGTAATACTGCCAAGTACTGTGATAAAGTCAAATATGTTCCATGTGTCACGGAAATAGTTCTGTGTAATGAGACCATAGTAAAGAGAAATGAAAAGCATAACCAAGACATTTAACTCATTATCAAGAATGTGATCTTGCTATACTCACAATGACCCCAAAAGCCAGTATTTTTAAGATGCATTCAAGAGAAAATAGCACAGTGAATCCTGTGTTGAGGTGCTTCAACACTGTGTCATAGGTAGCTGGGGCCGAGTAGTACTGTAAGATCAAATTTTACTAATCATTCGAGAATGTTTACAAAAATGCTCCACAGACAATTTCAAAGCCAATATAATCCAAGAAACAAAAGGTTATTGAGCTTCGCCTAGGGCTGTCATGGTGGCAGTATTTTACCACTGCAATGGTAACGCACAAATTCATTGTGATGGTGGGTTATTGAATGTGTGTGTGGTAGCGCAGATTGATATTTTTTCACAACCTTGAATGACCAAGAGAAAATATCTTGCCTCATAATTCCGTCCCCATTTCACCTGTTCATCAGTTGCCTGTCCTTGCATATAGCGCATTAACTCAGTTTGCTGGCTGTTCACACGAACTTGAAGTATTTTATATTTTTCATAGTTTGTGACGTGATGCCGTGGTTATGACAACCGTTACAGCCCTAGCTTTGCCATTTTTTTATTTACACAAAATTCTAAGTGATTGTTAATGAAATGTTTTACCTTCATCATGAGCACTACTGTGTTAAGCGCAATCATGACCAACACTGTGTACTCGAATGATGGTGACACCACAAAATGCCATAATCTGTACTGGAGCGTCTGTCTGTTCTGAGGCATGTATCTTGTTAGAGGCTTTGCACTAATAGTAAAGTCTATGCAAGCCCGCTGAAAGAGTAAGAAAAGAAAGAGTGAGAAATAAACAGAGCAATTGAATGCACAGGTTACTATTGCAGCACATCTTTTTTACTATAAGGGATAGATAATAGATTACAGAAGAGGGTTTGTTGAGGTGTAAAAAGGCACTTAATCAAACTTCACTCGCTTATACGGACTACCGGCACATCCGGGAACTTGACTGTAAATTTCGTCACCGCCCCTTTTTGGGGTATAAAAAAACAGGCCTTCCATTGACTTCCATTCAAAATAGCAGAACAAAGCAACGTTTTTACACAGCCGGCAGGCGTAAATAAATTATGAAATCACTCAGATTAAACATGCTGAGTAATTATCTGTCCACCCTGCCTGCCATAGAGCCCGAAAGATACATTAACACATTTAATTTGGTCAATATAAAAACATGACCCTTTCATTCTCACAGCGTCAAATTTGTGTAACAACGCCATCCAGTGATTGCTGGAAATATCGCTAAGCCAGTTAGTTGTATGCCTCGACGGAAAAGTGCACTCATTACTCTAAATATAAAGACATAATATATGAATACGAAGTAACTTTCAAATACGAAGTAAAAATCATTCACTTGCTTCCCTGTTGACTCGATGAGGTACGAGTAAATGTCTGGGTAAGACACCTCTGGCCAATAGGGAGCATTGTTACACAAATTTGACGCTGGGAGAATGAAAGAGACATGTTTTTATTATGACCAAATTAAATATGTTAATGTAAATGTAAATAATTACTCAACATGTTTAATATGAGTGATTTCATAAGTTAATTACGCCTGCCGGCTGTGTACGAACATTGCTTTGTTCCGCTATTTTGAATGGAAGTCAATGGAAGGTCCAGTCGGAATTCCCCCAAAAGTGGGCGTGAACCTGTTCAGAGACATTCTATGACATTGCGCCGGTTGTGCGTATACAGCCTTACATACACTCTTGATCCCTGCACTCTGTCACCGGGCGACGGCTTGTGGTGCCATCCTAAAAATCCATCTCTTCCGCCAATACCTCACTTCCTAATACAGGGCTTATTATCTTTCTCTATTTTTTAATCTGTACATTCACCAATTTAAAAAAAATTACTAACTAACTCTTGGCTATGTAAACTGTGTTATACTTAATGGGACTAGTTCTAGTGCACTTATGTATTGCTGTTCTTGTGTTGCTATAATTGCTTCTATGCTTTACCTCATTTGTAAGTCACTTTGGACAAAAGCATCTGCTAAATGACTCAGTGTAAATGTAAATGTTGATACATTCAGTAAAAATGAAAGAACAGGGACAATGTATTTTATTAATCCCCACAGCAGATATTCACCTCATTTTTCTCCAAATTGCACTCCTCCATCATTTTGTCACCCTGCTCCTGGAATGTAATGATGATGAGAGCCACAAAGATGTTGACAAAAAAGAAAGGAAAAACCACAAAGTAAACAACATAGAAAATTGACATTTCCATGCGGTTTCCTCTGCTTGGGCCATGGTCCTCCTCAGTGACATCCACAGAGTGTTGAAGAACTCTGTCGAAAAAAGAACCAAGACATAATCAATCATTTCATTTAGCAACACTATCCAGCAACATAGGCACCAAAAGCATAAGAAAAAGGTTATCAAGGGATAGCCACATAAAGTAACTAGTTGTTTTTGCTGGTACATCCATGTCAAGTCAAGCTGGTCAATAAATCTTTTTGGGCCATTGACCAGTTTGTACTTTACAAAAATATTATAAAACATGTCCTCTATGCATCAGTTTAAAAATAATGCATGCAAGCCAACCATTAATTGATCATTCATTCAATCGATCGATCATTCATTCGATCATGCATTTGGTTTAGTAAAGTACACACATCTGAACTAAATGATCTGGGCAAACTGAAAAAGCTCCCCTGAAAGACAATATATAATTAACACACTGACTATATGCATAGTAAACGGAAACGTTTATTTCATCTATTACAATCACATAAGCAAGACTTTTGTCATACCATGTCCAATTGAACAATTTACCATTGCCCTTTGTGTCTGTTATACATATTTATATCTGGCATGTTGCTTGATTACAATTTCTTTACTAACTGACAATCTCTCAAATGAGTTCCGTATCAGATACTCGAAACTAATACACTCTGGATTAGTGTACGGTCGAGTTTAAGATCATAAGGATGGATAGATAGGACAGATGTAGGGAATGCATATATTTTGCACAAATGACTTTCTATCATACCATATTAATATCAATTTATAAATAAGTTATTTTATTATTGTTTTAAATATTGTTTTTTATTATTATTTGTTATTTTTTATGTATGTAGCCAAGGTTGGACTCCTAGCACCTTTGATTGATTAGCCCCTACGTCTTTAGACTTTAAGGTAGCACATTTGAAAGGATTTTTGTAATATATGAAGGACAAGTCAAGGTGAAATCAAACTACAACTATCACTTACAGAATGCAATGTTATATATAAGTTATAAACATACTGTGGCCAGCCCTCGCCTGTGGACACTGTGAAGAGTGTTAGAAGAGCCCAGAGAACATTGTCATAGTGGAACTCATGCCTTCTCCACTCCCTCTTTTTCACCTCCTTTCTGTCCTTGCCATAGTCAATGAAGTAGCCCCTACATAACACAGAAGAATTAAATCAATGCTAATTAAAGAAAGAAGTTAAATATTTGTTTTACTGGTGATTATTTCCATTAACACAAATATATTGCATTTAACAACAAGACAGTCATGAACGTAGTGATATACAGGGGAGTGAATATCCTTTGTATCAGTATAAAGAATGTGAAGTGATGTCACACCACATTGCATGGTAGGACACGGCCATGTTGTAAGGGTCGCGCTCTGCTAGTGTTATTGTTGTGTTTGTGTGAACGTTAAAATCTTGAATCAAATTATAAGCAGAAGGTTAAGAAAAATAAGGGTATTCATCATCTGTTCATAGATGTTGGGTCCTCTGTAGTCTTCATAACAGTTTAGTATAAAACTAGTAAATACTAGAAGCTGTTTGTATTGTGTTTTTATAGTAATAAATCAGTGTTTTTTTATTTTATATATTTATTTAACCTTTATTTATCCAGGTAAACTGTTTGAGAACCACTTCTTATTTACACACATGACCTGGCCAAGAGGCTACAGAAATGAATAAAAACATACTGTACAACTATATAATGTAGTTCAGAGGTGGAAAGTACGATACTCATGTTACTGTAATTTAGTAGTTTTTTGTGTACTTCTACTTTTTAAGTAATTTTTAAAATCTGGAATTTTACTTTTACTAAAGTATGTTTTGTTTAAAGTCCGGTATTTTCCGGACTATAAGCCGCACAGGAGTATAAGCCGCATCATTGGACTATACGTCGCATTTATTTCGAAAATTATTTCACAAAATCCAAGCCGAAGAACAGACATTTAATCTGGAAAGGCAAGTTATTCAACTAAACAATAGCAGACAGAACAGTAGGCTGAATAGACGTCTTTACTTAAAGTAATATTATCAGTTATTTAAACGATAAACCATAGCATACAGAACTTACCTGGAAGGCTGAATAGTCTAAATTAACCGAACAAGCCAACTAGCGTGAAGTTTACTCGTCATTCCGCATCACTGAATCCATTGAATTACATAAGTACAGGAGCAAGCATATAGCGGACTCTCACGACTGTAGAGGGTAATGATGTATCTTGCCTCATAAATACCAAAATTAATTCATACTGACTTACAAGGAGCACCTGACTATAAAGACGCATCACCAGCCAAGTTATGAAAAAAACGCGGCTTATAATTCGAAAAATATGGTATTGTACTTTGCTACATTTTAAATCATATCCGTAACTGAGTAAAAAAGAAAAAAAAGATAAAGGCACGTCATGGATGACTGATTGATGGGCAGGGAAACGCACTAAACTTACAAAATGAACCATGGAAACCAGGGCCTGAAATTAACTTTTTTGACCACCTGCCACAGTGACTTTTTACCAGACAGGTTTTTTTGCTTGGATAGTGAATCATAACGCTGTCTTTATTGTATGAATTAAATAAAATTATTTTTTAGAGCTGCAAATATGATTTTCTCTTTGTCTTAAGTCTGTGTCATTAATGTTAATCAAACAACCTAAGTATGTTAATTGAGGTTACTGTCTCTTTAAGATCAAATAAGCACAGACTGGTTTTTGACTTTCTGTATACACTTAAGACATAAAAAAAAATTTTATTAGAAAAAGAATACTGTGAAGATAATTTTGTTTATATGTGCCCTGTCAAGAACAGAAAGATTTTATGTACGCTGTCTTTTTGGATGCGTCTCTCCATATGTTCACTATATTGAGTGCCCTTACACCCACGTGCGCACACACAGACGGAGGGGGAATTCCAAACTGCGCACATAAATGCCCCACATACTTTGTTTTTTATTACTCTATTCACAAAATGTATGTTAATGTACTACGGTATAAGACACAGTAACGCAACTCCCCTAAAGTTTACACATCAAGAGTTCTGATCCGTCACAGCACTACACATCTGTGCACCTGTGATTGTACTGTAGTAGCCTATGTCAGCATTGCATTCTCATCCAATTTCACCAACAGCTTAATACTTACTCGCACATCCAAACGCAGTCAGAGAAGTGCCTCATCTTCTTTTCAATCGCATGAACGTTGCGAAACAGCATCATCTCAATAAATCACTTAATTTGCATCAGTGATGCGCGGGTTGATCCAAAATGAGCGGGTGCCTGCGGTTACGAGTCATCCAAAAATATTTTCTGATATTTGGGACGCGAGTCGGTCCGAGTTGTGGGCGGGTTAGTTGAAAACGTTGGTTGGGTGCGGGTTGTTTATATATTGACCTGCGCATCACTGATAGATTGACAGTGTTACCCGCCAATTGCCAAATTCACCCACATATGGCACATGGTCGGGTGTTCAATTCAGGCCCTCACAGAGACGGACGAGACGGGCACAGCTGATGCAGACCCTCAATTCAATTTTATGAAAGAAACCCCCGGAACTTTTTAAGCGACCACTTTTCACTGATGTGAAAGAGTGTTTCATTATGCTCTTGAGTACGGAATTGCCGACCAGGTTTTACTGCTCATTTGCGGGAGACGAAGTCGTGGCACGGAGAGTGAAGCACGCACACTCAGAGCGCTCGACCCGCATGACGGACCGAATAGGACATTATGGAATTATAATTACCCACCGCACCGCCTTAATACTAGCTGGCCTCTGTTACAACAGCGAATAACATCCTGTAGTAGTCTTAATGCATCACTCGTTTGTATCACGTTAATGATCGCAAGGTAGTCAAAAGATTAATGGATAAGTGTATTGTTACCTCATTAGCAGGGTATCTTAATTCATTTAAAAGCTTGTCATTTTATTCTTAAGACACAAATTTAAGATATTCTTAAGAAAAAAACGAGAACTTCTTAAGAAATGTTTGAGAATTGCACTTAGGAACATTCTTACGCACTTCTTATAATTTATCTTAAGAACTTTCTTATTTTTGTCTTAAGAATGTTTTCATGAATCCGGCCCCAGGTCTGCAATTTTGTACTCAAGAGCATGAATCCTACCTTTCATAGGAATGAAACACTCACTGTGTCAGTGGAAAGTGGTCGCTAAAATATGGCCAGGGGTTTGAATTGAGGGTCTGCATCAGTGCGCGCCTGTCTTGTGCGTCTCCATGGTTCTTTTTGTGAGTTTATCACGTTCCCCCGCTCATCAATCAATGATCCGTGGTGCGCCTTTATCACCTTGCATTTTTTAAGAATATTTTTTACTCAGTAACGGATATGATTTAAAATGTAGCGAAGTACAATACTTCAATACTTTACTTTGTTTTAAACAAAACATACTTAAGTAAATTTCTGGGATAAAATTCAGAATCAGAAAGAGGTTATACCAGAATCAGAAACAGAATCAACTTTATTGTCACTGGTCACAGGTACCAGTGAAATTAGCTATCAACCTGTCCATACATACAATATACATACAGTGTGACAAGGGGGGCACAGGACTGGAAGACAGAGATTGAGGAAGAAAATACACCATTACATGAGGAGAAAAAAGCAACCCCCAGACTATGCTCCTGTGGGGAGTACAGTGTGGGAACAGGAAAAAACTGTCGGAAGAAAAGCACCAAAGGCATGTGATGAGGGGTGAGTGGGTGAATGCATATACAGTATTTATTTATGTATAAATATAACTGTTAAACACTCAGTAGCATAGAGCAGACAGGGAAGTACAGCAGCATTGTAGACTTTCACTTTTGTGCTGTACAAGATGTCATGACAGCTCCAGAGGCACTTCTCGAGAGAGTCAAAAGCCTTGGTAGCAGACTGAATTCTCCTTTCAACCTCCAGGTCAGAGGAGTTTGTGTAAGTCACTGTACTGCCATTTATGTAAAAGCCTTGACAGATTTCAGGGGCTCTCCATATATCGTCACCGGTTTTGGCTCTTTCATACTGCTGGAGGAAGTTGGGGGTGCTTGATACAAAAGTTAGGTCTTAGAGATGTTCAGTGCATCCTTAAAATCCTGAGGTACACACTCATGACCAAGGCAACTGTTAAAGAGTTTCAGGAGCTCCTCTCTGAGTACTCTTCCTTCTTTCTTGAGTGCCTCTGAGGGGATTCCATCTAGACCTGGTGCTCTATGGCTTGCTGTGGCCTTTAGGGCTTTTTCGAGCTCTTCCATAGTAATCTCATAGCAGAGGTCATTACGACTCTGGTGTCCCATTAGCTACAGGTATCTACAGGCATCTGGTTCAGAGGATCCTTGCTGATTTAGCAGATTACAGAAATGCTCTTTCCATCTACTCTGGATCTCACATTGTAGAGTTTTCCTCCATCTGCTTTATTGACGGGTGCTACTGCATTGCTCCCTGGACCATAAATGACCTTTAGACCTGCAAACAGTCCATGATAATCATGGTTGTCAGCCATGGTTTGCAATTTTTCTGCCTGCCTACACCACCAGTTGTTCTTTATTCACCTCACCTCTCTCTCTGTACTCTGGTCTTGATCTCAGCAAAGGCAGCCCTGCTCCCATTAGTTTTACTGCAGATGTCGCTTATGCCGGAGGTGTTTTTCATCCAGTAGCTTCTGGATCTTCTAATCATCTTCCTGAAACCAGTCAGGTGTCCTATGCTGTGGGTGACCTAAGGTCCTTTCTGCCGCATAATATACTGCCTTCTTCAGGAGTTGCCATTGTTCTTCAATATCTTCAGATCCTACTGTTTTGACTTTTGCACCATTAACTGCAGATGACACAGTTTCGGCCAGCCTTCTGTGGTGCTCTTCATTTGCAAGTTTTTTAGGGGTTGTGCGGTTAGTTTTTCTCCTTGGCACAGTTATCTTGTGTCTGATCTGGCATCTCACAAGATAATGGTCAGTCAAGCACTCCGCCCCATGCATGGCCTTGGTGCACATGACCTCTTGGAGCCCGCTCCTACGGGTAACAATATAGTCTAACAGATGATGGTGTCCAGAGCGTGGGTGTTTCCATGTAAAGAAGTTCTTATCTGTCTGGCTGAAAAAGGTGTTCATGAGGCATAGCTCTTGTTGAGCACAGAAATTAAGCAGGAGGTCTCCATTGGTGTTCTTTTTACTTTTGCCAAACTTTCAAAGGATTCCAGCATAGGTTTCACAGTCACTTCCCACCCTTGCATTAAAGTCACCCACAACAAACAACTTATGCTGTGGGGGAACTCTGCTTACAATCGTTGTCAGCTCCTGATAGAAAGCCTCCTTTTCCTCATCTGGGTAGGTCATGGTTGGGGCATACATGTTGACAATGGTCAAATACCTGTTGTTATCAATTGGTACACATATAACCATCATCCTCTCAGAGACGAATGTTGGCAGGGTTGTCAACTTGATCTTATTGTAGACAGCAAAGGCCACACCAGCGTCTCTCCTTCCCTCTGTCTTCCCAACCCAGAAGAAGGTGTAATTTTCCTCTTGCACCTGACCCTGACCCTTAACCCTGGTCTCTTGAAGGGCAACAATATCCAATGTCCATTTCATATTCTTTTGCAATCTGAGCCATTCTCTGCTCAGGTCTGGAAGCTCCGTCGAACATAGTACGAATGTTCCTTGATGCCACAATCAACTTTTTGCTTTTTCTGTTTCGCCCGCTCTATTCTGAACACGCTTTTTTACCCCACCTTTTCTACTGGGTTCCCCTTCTGCTTTCCCTAAAAATGGCTGCCCAGTAACTCACAGTCCTGCCTCAGCCCACTGGTGCTCAGGATTCAGTGATTCTCTGACCATCAACTGGGAGCCCCCTGTTTGCAAGGTTTCCGCTATCAGCTCCCAGTTCCCAGCTACTTCGACCTGCTGATGTTGCGTTCCCCTCATCGCCACAGGGCTTCCACCTATGCCTTCAGTCAAGACGCCTTGCACAATGAAAAAAAGGCAGTTGGCAGTTGGCGCCAGACTGCCTCTCTGGACCTCCACACCAATTACCACATGGTGCACAGGTGCAACAAATGGGGTTGGCGAGGAGGCTGCCCCGCAGTAGCAGTATACTTCTATTTACGCCATCTGTTGACCATTATTATGGTTCTTCTGCATACCATCTTGTGTTTGCACCGTTGACTCATACTAGTCGGTTCTTCGCTGCTCACACCAACCGGCACCCTGCTGCCAGTGCCTTTAACACCTTAGTCCCTATAAGGGGGATTCTGCTCGGTTTTATGGTGCCGACCAACTCACCAGTTACAGAGCATGTACTCACAGCTACTTGTGCGCATTTTATAGGTGTAAGCTGGGTATGGTTAACCCCACACACAGCCTCTCTACTTTGCCCGGGTGCAGTTTAACGTCAATGCCCAGGACAAGCATATGTGCGTATGTATGTAAAAGTATGTGTAGGCCTGGAAAGTCACTACTCCTGGCATCCAGAGGTGTAAAGAGTAAGTGAAACACAGATCAAACATAGTCATAGTCTTTTGACTAAAATTGTATTTCGTTTTAGTCATATTTTAGTCATCTAAATTGATTTAGTTTTAATCTAGTTTTAGTCAACTAAATGCCACGAGATTTTAGTAGACAAAATCTACATTAAATTAAATTTAAACCCATTTAATTTTAGTCTAGTGTCATTGTGTACTTGAATGTGCCATGCTGACAAATATGTAGCCTAACTGTTGTGATATAAATCTTCTTATATAGGCCTATCCTAAAAAAGTTATAATCTTAATATTTCAAAAATTCCAGTATTAGAGTCCAGTAGGTTGTTACAGTTAATATACAGTAACAAAAATATGATAATGCATATTAAAAACATGAAGTTATTCATTTGAAAGATTAACTGAACACACGTAGTAGACGTAACACCACTATCTCACATTAAGTGCACTACATTTCTTCAGTCATGCATCTCTTTACAGTAAATACATTACAGCATACTTCATTAAATGTGAGGACAGTGAAATTGTACACTTATCAATCTTATAATGTACTTAAGTTACTCAGGCAGTCAGTGCAGGACATCGCTGGTTTATTTTGGCTTATATAGTTAAGTTATATCAAGTTATATACCAGCTCAGATTAGCTGATAAAGTAGCATCAGTAAATAAAACATTTGTGCTTGCCTTTGAGTTGCAGGATGACCCTCCTGCAATCCCGCTTCACGTTTGTTTTGATTGTAGCATCACAAGTTTAACAAAGGGTCCCTTGACAAAATCAAATGTGATATGCATATGCATCCATATGTCTGCCCTTTATCTCTTCTCAGACAGGCAGCCTTGGGAGATTTTGAACAGCTGTTATCAGGGGCCGTATGTATAAAACATCTCAGAAATGCTCTTAAGAATATGCTTAAGCTATGACTTAAGTGTAAAAAAAATCTTAGTAAGGAGTAGGACCAGTTTGAGAGTAGGAGACGTTTATAAAGAAGCTGAAAGCAACTTTCAGTAAAGTGTAAGACTCATTCTTAAGTGCTGACTTAAGTGCTGCAAACTGAGGACTACCATGATTTCAACCTAAAATGGCCGCCCTTAACCTCTGAATCAGCCAATCGAAAGCCGGCAATGCTATACAGCAGCATGTGACATCATACATTATCAGGAAACATAACATAAGTTTTCACTGCTATGCGGATGATACCCAGCTTTACATCTCGTCACATCCTAGCGAAACCCACCAGTTTGCTAAGCTAACAGACTGCATTAGTGATATTAGGGACTGGATGGCACATAACTTTACTTTTTATGGTAAAACTGAGATACTTATTATTGAACCAAATCACTCCAAACATAATATGTCAGATTACAAGTTGTCCGTAGATACTGGACATTTTATGTGAATGCTTTGTTAAGTTTAGATTTAAATTGATGTGTCTGATACTCAAACATTATTTGGTAAATCATTCCAGAGCTTAGGGGCCAAGTAGGAAAAGGATCTACCACCTTTAGACACTTTTGATATTCTAGGGATAATTAAGTGACCAGAATTTTGTGATCGCAGTTTACGTGATGGATTGTATTCTGATAGTAGTTCTTTAATATACGAGGGTGTAGGCCATTTAAGGCTTTGTAGGTGATTAGTAATATTTTAAATTGTATGCGATATTTAACTGGTAGCCAATGTAAAGATGCCAGAATTGGACTAATGTGGTCATACTTTTTAGATCGAGTAAGCACTCTTGCGGCGGCGTTTTGAACCAGCTGTAGCTTGTTTACCTGATTTGAGTGGCATCCCCCGAGTAACGAGTTACAATAGTCTATTCCAGAGGTCATAAAAGCATGGATAAGCTTCTCTGCGTCAGATGTAGACAGTATATGGCGTATTTTTGAGATATTTCTAAGATGGAAGAATGCTGTGCGGTAGACATTGGAGATATGACTGTCGAAAGATAGATTGCTGTCGAACATTACGCCTAAATTCTTAACCATGGAAGATGGCACCACCGTGCAGCCATCTATGGGCAACTTGTAATCTGACATAAGTATCTCAGTCTTATTGGAGTTTAGCATAAGAAAGTTATGTGCCATCCAGTCCCTAATATCACTAATGCAGTCTGTTAGCTTAGCAAACTGGTGGGTTTCGCTAGGATGTGACGAGATGTAAAGCTGGGTATCATTCGCATAGCAGTGAAAACTTATGTTATGTTTCCTGATAATGTCTCCTAGAGGTAACATATATAACGAGAATAGGATAGGGCCTAGATCTGATCCCTAAGGTACGCCTTATTTAACGGGGGAGTGATATGACTCTTCCTCATTTACATAAACAAAGTGATAGCGATTGGTTAGATACGATCTAAAGCAGGCTAACGCCTGACCACTGATGCCAACATAGTTTACTAGTCTGTTGAGTAAGATTGTGTGATGTATTGTGTCAAAGGCTGCACTAAGGTCTAGTAATATAAGGATTGAGATTTCACCACGATCGGATGTTAATAGGAGGTCATTTGTAACTCTAAGCAGCGCTGTCTCTGTGCTATGGTGGGGCCTGAATCCTGATTGGAACTTTTCATATATATTATTGTTCGCTATGAATGTGCGTAGCTGGCTTGCCACTACTTTTTCTAATATTTTAGAAAGAAAAGGTAGATTTGAGATTGGTCTAAAGTAGGGCTGTCAAAATTAACACGTTAATAACGCGTTAACGCAAATTCATTTTAGCGCAACTAATTTTATTAACGGCGATTAACGCAACGCGCAATTTCTGTTTGACCCTTGGTCCAGCCCATAGTTGAATGAACAGAGACGCAGACAAATGGGATTCTGTCTAAATGATTCAAAGGTTTTCATAGAAATAAGAACATTAACCAAATCGTCTAGCAAATCCAATGCTCTAAATGCTCGTTGGACATCTGAAATGATCTATATTCATACGTCTGAGGTGTAACGTTCCCGTCCTTCTAATGCTTAATCTAATGCAAAGATGCGTCTCAATTCATTTTGGTTTCGCTTTTATGCATGACTTAGAAAATAGACTGCAGGACTTGCTTGATGTTAAAAGAGTCATTAAGAGAGATAAAGTTCGGTACCTGATTATTGTTAAAGAGTTATTAAGAGCGACAAGACTCAAAAGCGATCTCCTCACGCTGACTGACTGACATCTGAAGCGCGTGCACAGAGAGACGGGCGAGTGCGCGACCCGGATATATAGACATCTACAGAAAATTAAAGTTTTACAAATATCTGTTTTGATAAGAATTCACGCAGGTAGGATCTATAATCTGTTATGTCTTAAGGAAATGTTTGGTTAACTGTTGGGTAAAAATATCTGATGTGTAACATTATATTAGATCACAAGAAAAAAAGTTTAACATATATTGATGATGTTTTTGCTTTGTGTGTGCTAAATCTTATAGTTTTATCAGTGATTTTAAGGTATTGATGTGGTAATTTAATGTATAGATGTGGTGATTTTTCTGGTAATTTAACTTTGCTGACTCTTTCAACTTCAAACACGTGTAGTTCTGTCATATCTTGTTATATTCCACCAAATCATGCATTGTTCTATGTTTTAATAGAGAATGTCAAAATATGAACAACTATTTTTTTGAAAATTTGCTAATTTCGACTAAATTTGACAGCACATGTCACAAATGATGCAGCATCAAATAAAAATGGAGAAAGAAAATTCTTCTTAAAGGAAAATGCATATACAAAACAATGGCTTGATGGTTCTGTTAAAGATGTAAACAGGCTGTTGTTAACATACATTTGCATAAAGCATCTATATATGTATATATGATCAGAGTATTAAAAACCTGAAAAGTGTTAAATTAGGGTAAATTTAGAATGGATAAAAATGTGCGATTAATTTGCGATTACTCGCGAGTTAACTCATGAAATCATGCGATTAATCTAGATTAATTTTTTTAATCTATTGACAGCTCTAGTCTAAAGTTATTAAGATCTCCCTGGTCAAGGTTTGGTTTTTTAATGAGCGGTCTAATAACTGCTAGTTTGAAAGCTGTTGGAACGTATCCTAATTCTAGAGATGAGTTAAAGATATTTAGGACCGTGTCTGACACTACATGAAATACCTCTTTTAATAATTTTGTGGGAACGGGGTCTAGTATACAGGACGATGATTTGGATGACGTTACTAGTTTAGAGAGCTCTTTTATTGTAGTAGGTTTAAATGACTCAAGATGTTCATATGGTAATCTAGTGGTAAATGTACTATTGGGTAGAGTGGTGGCTGCTTGCGTAGTTTCTATGTTTTCCCTAATAAACATAATTTTGTTAGTAAAGAAGTTCATGAAGTCGTTACTATTGTGTTGGAGTTTACTATTGGTTTCTGTTTGTTCTTTGTTTCTAGTCAGTTTTGCAACTGTGCTAAAGAGGAAACGAGGGTTGTTATGATTTTCTTTAATAAGCCTACTGAGATAGGTAGACTTTACTGTATACGTTACATTATTAATACGCTTGCTTTACGGTTTAACCTTAGCCGCTATATTCTACTTCTTATATTATCTATTGATTTTCTGTGTTCTCCTCTACATCTAACTTTACATGTAAAGCTGCTTTGCAACAATATAAATATAAAACAATATAAAATTGTAAAATATATCAAATAAATAAAATTGAATGAATCATGAAGACATTAAAATTATATTAGTATTTAGATATTTTAATTTTAATTTGCTTCAAGAAATGTTTAACAATGTTACAAATAAGTACATGCATTTATTTTACACGATTTTGCACCATTTTGATTAAGTTTCAACATGCTAATGCAGTGTTTCCTCTAGGATTTTTTCCAGCTGTGGCAGCAGGGGGCGCCCATGATGATTATAAATGTACATTATTTTTTTAAATGTAGAATATAGGCTACAGTAAACTAACATTTCTTAAAAAAATACGTTTTATAGTTTCGTACGGATCTTTCATTGTAGTTTTATTGTTGTGTGCGCAAGTTCATGCTCATGTTTAGCGTTACAGTTCCCTGTTGCAAAGTTATGCACAGTCCTGTTTGATAATCCGCATCCGCAGTGATTGACAAAACACCCGACCAGTTATCCGACATCAGCAGCAATTTTATTCAACACCTGGCCCGTTTGACATAAAGACCCCGACCCGGTCACACCGCAAATCGCGCAGTTAAATATAAACCTTTAAACGTTCTTCAAACAGAGCTTAAACACAAATAAGCACGGGGCCATTTAAAAACTGCTACCTATCGGAATCGAGTCGAATTTTGGTCTTGGATGTTAGACCCGCAGTTTACTCTTGCCTATTGAGTCCCGACCTGCATCTACAACGCAAATGACACGTTAATATTATTACACCTGTTACATCAAATATCACCCGCGGGTACCCCGACCCTGCTGTCTGAAACAGATGAAACAGTCTCACCTTCTGCCTCAAGTTTTAATTACCAACGTCCTTCTCTTCCCACGGGTATAATGTAATTTTCCTTCCAAACAGATTCGACTATTAATGTCTTTCAGTCCCATATGAGTAGTATTCAGTATTTAGCCCTTTTTTTTGGACAAATATCTTGTCATTTAATGTGAAACTTTGTGAGTGTCGATCTGAAGCACAGCAGATTGACAGCTGAGCGGTCAGCAGTGCGCTGCGTTTATAGCCTATATTCCGAATAACTAATGGCCTGATAACTTGATAATATGAGTACAGTGATTACAAATGAATGTCCGAAAAACTCGTAATATGTTAAATTAAAAGTTTTATTATGTCTTTTCTTGCAGCCCTGCGCTGCGTCGGTGTAGCCTAGTGATGGAAATTTTCGTTCATTTAGGTGACTCGTTCATTTTCAGTTCATTCACCAAAATGATTCGTTCAGACTCGTTCACTGATTCGTTCAGTGACCATTTCTTAATTTTACATAAATACGCCAATAGGTGGCGAAGATGGGTGTCATTATGTGTTATAAGACAATGAAAGACTTGCAAAAACTCATTAGTTTTTAATAAAGCTCAAATTGTGAAATACTAAGCATAATTTTATCAAGCTACAGAATATATTAAGACACACGTACATTTATAGTACATCTAATCTGGATTTGTGGTAAATAAAGACTCCCGTGCATGCCTCCTCTGGTTCAGTCAGTCATCAGATCCTCGTTCACGAATCATATAATTTCGGTCATGTCGTTCAAGACTTCGTTCAGACGCAGATGACTGATTTAAGTTCAGTGAAAGGGTGGATTAAACTATATAGATATATAAAACTATATTAAACAGAAATACCACATTTTTCAGCAGTAATTACCTTGATTATCATTTGTATTAAGGTAAATTGTCCGCCTTAACATGGTTACTATAACTTTACTGAAATAAAACCACATGATTCTTTCACAAGATTGTTTACGTTGCTCTCGCTTTCTATACGATCCCTCTCATTCATCTCATTCATTAGGTGGTAACTTGTACCAGTCATTCAGTTTGTTTAAGAACGCGATCTCTGTCTCTCTCTCTCGTTCGTTCAGACTCAAAACAGCGGCTGCGGCTCGGTCAGTGAAGGGCGCAGTCATTCAGTACGTTGAGCCAATCATATGCTCGGCCACAGCTTACACTCGATTGCCATTGGCTCGTAGTTTTGTCACTCTTTGAAGGCGGAAAGAAAGCCGCGCTTCATTTGTCCGTGCTCCTCAAGAAGGGAGGGAAATTTCAGTGAACGAGAAATATGAGTCAATGGATGGCGTGAACGAGAACGATTCGTTCACCTAAAAGATTCGTTCAAAAAGAACGATTCGTTCATGAACGTAACATCACTAGTGTAGCCCAGGGTTCCACAAATCTTAGCCTGGAGGGCCGGAGCACTACAGAGTTTAGGTCCAACCCTAATCAAACTTACCCACTTGTGATTTTCTAGTAATCATGAAGACCTTGATCAGCTTGCTCAGGTGTGTTTGATCAGGGTTGGATCTAAACTCTGCAGTGCTCCGGCCCTCCAGGGTAAGATTTGGGGAACCTATACGCGCCGGTGAACATCATACGCGTGATAACCTTGCACCTTAAATTACCCTACATTTATTGTCATACAGATAAAAGTAAAACAACATTCGAAACTGTAAATGTTGTGTTTTTATTTGTGTAAATTCACAATAAGGAGAAATCCTTGTGCTTATTTAAAATCATTAAAAACATGACGTGCTTTCTGCTGCTTTGGTTTTAGAGCGCGTCACAAAAAGAACAGAAACTCAAATACTTTTTATTCGTTTTTTCTATCTGATAATTATTTAAGTGTAACATATTTTGTGTATTATTTATTTTATTATTATTTCTCAAAACAGAGACGTAGCCTAATCATCATCTGTTGATTTAAATCCATTGGTGCAGGAAACTAAACCCATGGGGGAAATTATGATATTTTAGGCGATTTATTTATAAATGAGTGAACAACGCGAGGCGAGAAAGGGATTTATTTATTTTTTAAAGACAGACGGTCTGGCAGGGCTCTTTATTTTGCGAGCTGCCGCCGTGGGTTTTGTCTAGAAGGGATACAGCAAATGCCGAAAAGTTTAGGATTAGATTTGGAGGTAGGGTGAAAACAGCGGCTCTGGCTAAATGAGATACAAATACATCCTACAATTGTGTGAAATTTTGTGTTTAGAGTTGGGTTTGGGTGAAGGATTAGAATAAAACAGTGCTCATACGGCAAGATTCCGTTTGCTGTATCCCTTCTATCCACAACCGCAGGCGTGGCGGGGATGTTTTAGGGGTTGCGGGCCGCCACAGTAGAATGTATATAGCGGAAACACTGCTAATGAAATATACAAACATAATACTATTTAAAAAATTAAGATGATGAATCACATCATTTTGATTTCACTCACAAGCTGTTTATAAAGAAAAACCTAAAGTTGGCAAACACTTAGATAAAAAATACTTTGATGATCAAGCCTGAACAAGATGATTAAGTTAAGTTGGATTTCTCCACTAAAACACAAGTGTGATTTTTGCCATCTTTGTCACTTTCACCTTTGACTTACTCACTGCTAACATTGCTAACATTATGTTTTGGGTAAGGGTTTTATACTCTATTAATATCACTTTACATGTTATGGTGTCGCTGCAATCTTGTAGATACTTCACATTTTTTATTGTAGATTTTATTTGCATTTTATGGTATTTTATTTACCTGTCATAAACTGTAAAATGTAAAAGTGGCTCTACTTAAAAACTTACTTCAATTGGTAACAGCTAATATTTACATTTTTTTAACTTTAATTATTTCACTTAAACTGAGAAATTTAAGTTGAAAAAACATTAAATTTTTAGACATTATCAATAATTTTATCCAACTTTAACTTTTTACAGTGTGTATTATTCAAATTTTTATACATTTAAGTATATACCATTGCTGTCTTGATAATCCCATAATAATTCTTGGTACTGAGCAAGCACTTGAATAAGTTTCACTAATATACATATTATACTGTATATTATATTGTGTAATATAATATATATTGTATAAAAAAAACCTATACTCTTTATATTTCATGTTATATTAATTCCTATCTATTGTACTACTTTACTACTGTACTATTTATTATACATTTTCTGCTGTGCAACAATGCAACAATATTTTTTTTAAAGTGCTATAGAAATCCATTTGAATTAAAGTAATTCTAACACATTTTTGTTGTAAAGTGCATGATCCTCCGCCTCTCTGCTGCCCTCTTGTTACTCTTAACTAGGTTAAGAGACCTCTCCAGTTCTCTTAAATAATTTAGGAGCTGAGACCTAGTCTTAACACTTAGGAGAATTTATAAATCAAACTTATTCTTAAGTCTAAGAATAAGAGTAAAATGACGTCATTCTTAGAATTTTGACACACTTAAGACTAAAATTTTACTCTGAGCGGCTTTATATATACGGGCCCAGGGCAATGCTTAATCCAATCAGCATAAGACCTGTTATAGTGGTTCCGAATAGGTAGATATCTTCAATGTCCTCCACGAAAAGAGCCGCCAGACACTCGACCCAACACCTCTCCCACACGTCCATCATATATCCAGCTGCTATTGTTCCAGCAGGGCAGGCAGGTTCCCCCGAACCCAAGCTTCTCGTCGAGAATATGGTGTCAATTGCTTTGAGAGACCAGTTGATCAAATCCATGATGTTTACATTTTCAGTTTGGAGAGCAGTGTGGAGAGAGTCTCTCAAAGTATAAGACAATAGACAATACGAGAGGAGCAAAGCAGGGAAGGTAATGGGAGAAGAGGGAGAGAAAATGTGATTGCCTTCGTTGAGAGCCAAAGCAATATTACACACATTATATACATACTCTATAAGGTTATTGCACATATTATTATTATTGTACAGTGGGAGAACATTTAACTGTTCATGAGGTAAATTGCTTGGGAAAAGAAACTGTTCTTGTGCCTGGTATTCAGTGCTCTGTAGCGTCGACCAGATGGCAAGAGTTTAAAAAGCAGATGGCAGAGGTTGTAAGGGATCCAGAGTGATTTTCTGAGCCCTTTTTCTCACTCTGGATGTGTACAGTTCTTAGAGGGATAGCAGGGGGGCATCAATAATCCTTTAAGCAGTCCGAAATGTCCTTTGTAGGCATTTGATATCTAACCAAACCAGACAGTTATTGAAGTGCACAGAACAGACTCAATGACAGCTGAGAAGAACTCAAAATAGAAAGGGACCCATTTTGCATATAAAATGTATTTATTGCACAGATGCATTTCGGCTTAGCGCCTTCCTCAGTGTGCTTGAGCTGAGTAGAACTGTATGAGCAACTCTTGTGGCAGGTTGAATTTCCTTAGCTGGTGAAGGAAGTACAACCTTTGTTGGGCCTTTTTAACAATAGAGTCAATGTGAGTGTCCCACTTCAGGTCTTGAGACATGGTGGTGCCCAGGAACCTGAATGACTCCACTGCAGTCACAGTGCTGTTCATGATGGAGAGTGAAGGAAGTGCAGAAGGGTTCCACCTGAACTCCACGATCATCTCTACAGTTCTGAGCATGTTAAGCTCTAGATTGTTGTAACTGCACCAGACTGCCATCTCCTTAACTTCCTGTCTGTAAACAGACTCATCACCGTCCTGATGATTGTAGTGTCGTCCTCGAACTTCAGGAGTTTGACAGAGGGGTCTTTAGAAGTGCAATCATTGGTGTACAGGGAGAAGAGTAGTGGGGAAGGACGCAACCCTGGGTTCCCTGGCACCAGTGCTGATAGTGCAGATGTTGGATGTGAATTTTTCAATTCTCACCACCTGTTGCCTATCTGTCAGAAAGCTGGTGATCCACTAAGCTAGGGACAGAGAGTAAGTTTAGTTTAGTTCAGTAAGCAAACTGCAGGGCGTCTAGTAAGGGTCCAGTGATGTCCTTCAGAAAACCAACTTCAACCTCTTAAATGACTCCACAGACGTTAAAGCGACAGGTCTGTAGTCATTAAGTCTATTAATTCTTAATTTCTTTGGGACAGGGATGATGGTGGAGCGTTTAAAGCATGAGGGGACTTTCGCACAGCTCTAGTGATTTATTAAAGATTTGTGTGAAGATCAGCGCAGGTTTTCAGACAGGCTGATGAAACCCCGTCTGGGCCTGGTGCCTTTTTTCTTTTGTTCTTTCTCAAGTCTTGGCGCACACCTTCTTCAGAGAGCTGATGTGCAGGTATGGGGAGAGGGGGGTTGCTGGAGGTGTTAGTGGTTGTGTGGAGAGATGATTCGAGCAGGTGTGGGGTGTTTCAAATCTACAGTAGAACTCATTCAGGTCTTCAGCAAGCTGCAAATTGGCCTTAGTGGTAGGGGGAGGTGTCTTGTAGTTGGAAATTTCTTTCAGACATTCGATACATATGCAGGGTTGTTGGCAGAAAACTGGTGTTCTAGCTTCTTAGCGTAGTTCCTCTTAGCCATTCTAATCTCCTTATTTAGTGTGTTTCTGGCCTGATTGTACAAGACTCTGTCTCCTTTCCTGTAGGCGTCCTCTTTGGCCTGACGAAGATGTCTAAGTTTTGTTGTGAACCATGGCTTGTCATTGTTGAATGTTAGATACATCTTGGTAGGGATGCATATATCATCACAGAAACTGATATTTGAAGTTACAGTCTCAGTGAGCTTGTCCAGATCATTGGCAGCAGCTCAAAGACACTCCAGTCAGTAAGGTCGAAACAGGCTTGTAATGCCTGCTCTGTTTCGTTAGTCCACCTCTTTACTGCAGTCTTGGCAGATTAAAGTTTTTGCCTGCAATTTGGTATAAGATGAACCAGGCAGTTGTCAGAGAGACCCAGAGCAGCTCTGGGGAAAGAGTAATAAGCATTCCTTATTGTGGTGTAGCAGTGATCCAATATATTACTGTCTCTGGTGGGACATGTAACATGCTGTCTGTATTTTGGCAGTTCAGGTATTTGCTTTATTGAAGTCCCCTACAATGATAAGAACAAAAGTATGGGTGTTGTTGTTCCGTGTCTGTGATTAGATGAGCGAGTTTCTGTAAAGCTCATGAGAATGAATAAACAAAACTCCCGCGGTGAGTAGAAAGGTTTACAGTTAATGAAGAGTGCTTCTAGATCTGAACAACACATCCTCTTTAACACTTTAATGTCTGTACACCACCTTTCATTGATATAGAAACATGTCCCTCCGCCATGCGATTTCCCCGTCGATTAACGCACTGTCTGGCATCGTGTCATTTAGCCAGGTTTCCGTGAAACACAGCGCAGTGAACTACGGCACTGTGTAGTAAATGCCGCTCCATCGGAAAGCATGTGATGGTGATTTACTTCTAATTGTCAGAATCCTGCCAGATCCTTGTTTGTTTTTTGATCTAGTTTAGCAAGGCAGGGTTCTGACAGTACATATGTTCTATGTGGGAGATGCGTGGTTTTAGTATTGGTTTATTCTGACCACGCATTTCCCGGGTCTCGTCACTTTTTCCCCGATCCCTTATTTGTGATTATTTTCCAGGTGTATGTCATTTACTTTCTCCCTATTTAAGAGTCCTTGTGTGTGTTGTTCAGTACAGGTTCGTCTGTTGTTCTTTGTGATTCATGCCAGTCGGTGTCTTCAGTTTGTTCCAGTTACCAGTTCCTGTTTAAGTTAAGTGTAGTGTGTTTTGGTTGATGTTTAGCGTTTTGTTTACATGTTATGTTAGTGTAGTTCTGAGTTTTAGTGTTTGATCTGTTTGTTTGCCCCCTCGTGGGTTTTTGTTTTCTGTTTTTTGTTATCAATAAATTATTATAATTTTCCTATCCGTGTCTGCATTTGGGTTCATCCTCTGTTCCAAATCCTGACAGTACGAACCCGTCATCACTGAACCCAGCGGACCGGTATGGATATTAGCCAGTCCACCCAGCGAGCCACCCAGGCCCATTTATTGTTCGGTCTCCGCGAGAAGGGGGCCGACATCAAGACGTTTGCGTTCCAATTTCTCAAAGCAGCGGGGGGTTCCGGATTTAACGAGGCAAAACTTAAGACTGTGTTCAATGGCTGCCTCGACGAACCCCTCAACCTCAGCGAGATGAGGTTGCTGAGACCCCTGGGCTTTCCGGACATGGTCAATTTTCTGTTGAATCGACCTGAGCCCGGGGTCTCAGCCAAAGCCGCTGACCCAGCCCCTTTGCCTCCTGTCCCAAGGGGTCCCATCATGGGGTCAATAAGGCTGGGAAGTTACGTTGCCCCCTCTCCGACCCCAGAAGGCTCTCTCTTACCCGTCTCAACTGGAGCTTTTCATTCTGTCCCGCTTTTTCCCATCATGGAGGATAGGGCCATGGGGGTTGTGGCCCTAAGCGACCCGAGACCCTCCTCTCCTACCCTAGAAAGCTCCACTCCACCTGTCTCCCTCCTTGGAAAACGTGAGAGGAGGGTTTCGTGGGAGTCGCCATCCGAGGGGTCCTCATCTGAGTTTGCTGCTCTCATCACCATGCTCACCTCTCCTGCCACGGCTTCTGCGCCTCGCCCGAGGAGAAAGAAGAAGAGTAAGGGGCTGATGTCACAGCCTTCTCCATCTCTCACTGGGCAACCAGGGCAGCTCCAGCTGTCGGCTCAGCCGGCGGAGCCTCTGCCACAGCCAACACACCCAGAGCCGCCAGAGCAGCCGCCAGCGCACCCAGAGCCGCCAGAGCAGCCGCCAGCGCACCCAGAGCCGCCAGAGGAGCCGCCAGCGCACCCAGAGCCGCCAGAGGAGCCGCCAGCGCACCCAGAGCCGCCAGAGGAGCCGCCAGCGCACCCAGAGCAGCCAGAGGAGCCGCCAGCGCACCCAGAGCAGCCGCCTGCGCAACCCACGCAGCCACGTCCGCCTACGCAACCCACACAGCCACAGCCGCCTACCCAACCCACACAGCCACAGCCGCCTGCGCAACCCACGCAGCCGCCTGCGCAACCCACGCAGCCACAGCCGCCTGCGCAACCCACACAGCCACAGCCGCCTGCGCAACCCACGCAGCCACAGCCGCCTGCGCAACCCACGAAGTTTAGTGTTTTGTTTATGTTATGTTAGTGTAGTTCTGAGTTTTAGTGTTTGATCTGTTTGTTTGCCCCCTCGTGGGTTTTTGTTTTCTGTTTTTTGTTATCAATAAATTATTATCATTTTCCTATCCGTGTCTGCGTTTGGGTTCATCCTCTGTTCCAAATCCTGACACTAATCACAGAACTAGCTTCACTGACGAGATGCGCAATGACAATCACATAAAAATTATTCCACATCCCTACCTTTCACATATAATTCCTTTCCATTGGGATTTTATTGTTCACACAAACAAAACACTGAACAGGCAGCTACCAAGACAATAACAACACAAAGACAACACAGAGATCGATACTTCCAGCATAGGGGCGCCACCCCAGCAAGTCACGGGGTGACATCGCTTCACATTCTCTATATGGTAAAATACACGGTTACAACAATAAATATGGTTGATTTACCATATAGATACATGACTTTTAATTTGCACTTACTGACATTCCTTCTGAGTGCCCATGGAGCCATCAGTACAGTAAAAGAACTTTCCTTTAAAGAGCTGCACAGCGATGACGGCGAAGATAAACATAAACAGCTTGTATACTATGAGAATGTTAAAGACATTCTTCAGTGATGTCACCACACAATCAAATACAGCCTGCAAACAAACAGAAAAGATGAAGTCTTTAACATGCATTATACACAACATTTCAGTGAACGTTAACAACTGATACAGTACAGGGGCCGTATGTATAAAACATCTCTAAATGCTCTTAAGAATAGTCTTAAGCTATGACTTAAGTGTCAAAAAATTCTTAGTAAGGAGTAGGACCAGTCTGAGAATAGAAGACGTTTATAAAGAAGCTGAAAGCAACTTTCAGTAAAGTGTAAGACTCATTCTTAAGTGCTGACTTAAGTGCCTCAAACTAAGATCTACAATGATTTCAACCTAAAATGGCCGCCTTTAACCTCTGAATCAGCCAATAGAAAGCTGGCAATGTTATACAGTCACAGCAGCATGTGACACCATACATTTATAAATCATGAACACATTCAAATTATATTAGTATTTAAATATTTTAATTTAAATTTGCTTCACGAAATGTTTAACAATATTACAAATAAGTACATGCATTTATTTTACAAAATTTTGCACCATTTTGCTTAAGTTTCAACATGTTAATGAAATAGATAAACGTAATACTATTTAAAAAATTAAGTTAATGAATCACATCATTTGATTTCACTCACAAGCTGTTTATAAAAAAGACTAAAGTTTGCAAACACTTAGATAAAAAATACTTTGATGATCAAGCCTGAAAAAGATGATCAAGTTAAGTTGGATTTCTCCACTTAAACACAATTGTAATTTTTGCCATCTTTGTCACTTTCACCTTTGGCTTGCTCACTGCTAACATTATGTTTTGGGTCAGGGTTTTATACTCAGGGTATTAATATCACTGTATATCACATGTAATGGTGTTACTGCAAGCTTGTAACTTTTTTGGGTTAATAATGCTATAGTAGATTTTATTTACCTCTCATAAACTGTAATACGTACAAACGGCTATACTTAAAAAACTTCAATTGGTAACACCTAATATTTAAAATGTTTTAACTTTAATTATTTCACTTAAATTGTATAAAAATTTAGGCCTAAAAAATATGATGGTTTATCAACTTAAATTTTCTCATTTTAAGTATGCTGTCTTGATAATCCCATAAAAAATCTTGGTACTGTGCAAGCACTTGAATAAGTTTCACTAATATACATCTTATACTGTATATTATATTGTGTAATATAATTTACATTGTATAAAAACCCTATACTCTTTATATTTCATAATGTTATATTAATTCCTGTCTACTGTCTATATACTACTGACATGTATTTATTGTACATTTTCTGCTCTGCAACAATGCAACATTTTTTTTTCAAAAGTACTATAAAAATACATTATTAAGAGACCTCTCCAGCTATCTTAAATAATTTAGGAGCTAAGACCTAGTCTTAACACTTAGGAGGCTTTATAAATCAAGCTTATTCTTAAGTGTAGGATTAAGAGTAAAAGGACGTCATTCTTAAAATTTTGAAACAGTTAAGACTAAAATTTTACTCTGAGCGGCTTTATAAATACGGGCCCAGGTGTAATTTATTTGTTTATTTTGTTATATCTCTTCCAACTAGACTTTTTCTTACATTGCCCAATGAATCAGCAATCTCCAATACATGAATATGTAATACCTTTACTTTGCCGTAATCACTTATTTTGAATTTCACAGAGTAACCAGCACAACCTTAAGCTTCTTTTAAGGTATCATGGAGAGGAGATGTACCAATTTCATCACAAGGTGACCGGGGTTCCTCAAGGATCACTGTTTGGACCACTCATATTAACATACTTGGCCGTAACATCCAACATCACAGCACATTTTGTTCCATTCAACTACGCTCAACAACCATAACATCAACCAGAACAGTCAGAAACCTTGGTATGGATTTTGATGACCCGCTGACCTTTCCAGATCTCAAAGACATATGTGCATGCTTTACAACTCCTTGTTCAGGCCCTTGTAATTTCTAGAATGGACTATTGTATTGCTATTGCTGTACTAGCTGGTCTTCTAACATAAGCTTTTAAACTATTACAAATGATTTAGAATGTAGCAGCATAATCTAAATGTTGTGGAAACTTTTATTAACTTAAATATAAACTGTAAAGAAAGAGCAAGCACCTTGAGTTTTGGAAGTCTTTTGATGGTCTTGAGAGGACGCAGGACTCTGAGAACTCGTAAAGACTTAATGGTCTTGATATCTCGGCCTTTGTTGTTTCTGTAATTAACAAAACTCATATAAATCTGATGTGAAAGTGACAAAACACCCATACTGGCTCTTAAACATAAATCTATTTATGGCTAAAAATAGTGACTGGATGACTTAGATTTTAGTTAATGAAGTTAATGCAAACGTCAGTATATTAATACACAGATACATACAAAAATAAATGTGCAGTGGCAATATAATGTGTACAACAAACAAACAAAACAAACAAACAATATGACAAATGAGAAGCGTCTGCCGTTACCCCAATAAGTTCCTGGCAGGCACAGAAACATAGTCCAAAACAATAACAGAGAAAAAAGCATTAAAAAAATATAACTTATGGGCATCTCAAGAAGTCTACAAAATGTCTAAATGTAAAGCATATACAAAACAATGCCTATTTTGTGCCATGAATGAGGCCCCAATTATTTATTGTAAACTAAACTCTAATTATCAAAATATGTCTGCATGCGAGTAAATATACAAATCACAATTCAAATATGAAATACTTACGTCAGAGCAAAAGCAATTAAAGCTCCAATCACAACAATAAAGTCTAGAATGTTCCATAAGTCCCAGAAATATGATCCTTCGTGAAGAATAAGACCCAGGTCAATCATCTGTAAAAGTACAAAAATTTATCAAACTGCTAAAATTGCTCACAACAAATAATTTAATGAGAATCAGAAAAAGTAATAAGAAATGAAGTAACAAAGCACATACCTTTATAATCATTTCGAATGTAAACACACCGGTGAAAACGTAATCAAAATAACGTAGAATCTGCAAATATAATGCAATTAAACCTTAGGTTGAATCACACAAAACAGATGTCAAAATATCTATCCGCACTTTTGGACAATATAAATTACTGTATCAGTAATGATGTCGCGTGAAAGAGCAAATATGTTAAGATGAATGTGTTTACTTTGTTTCTTTCAGAGTTGGCACACACTGGATCTTCAGCAGCCAGCGCAATGCTACTGGCCACAATCACCAGAAGAATGGTCATCTCAAAGTACCGCAGGGTCACCACATAGTGGCAGATCCTCCTAATACTTCAGTTCCAGAAAGAAAAAGTTGAATTTCGATGTTAGATTTAAACTGTTGATATCATGTGGCATGCACAAATACAAGACAATATTCTCCAATAAATACATTCCAATAACATACACTACTGTCCAAAAGTTTAGGATCACTAGATCAAAACGTTTTCTTTAAAAACTGCTTAATCCGGTGTGTGCCTAAATGTTTACAAAATTATAATTGTGCACATTTTATGTTTAACACATTTTACTTGTTCCACATAGTTCACAAAGCATTTCAGTATGATCCAGATATGACAAGAATGCTCGGTTTTTCACACAGCATTCATCACGTGGGATCACATAGCTTCCGCTACTTTTATAGAATTTTAAAGAATTCAATTTGCTCATAGCACTTCTGATGTTATTTGTTTTGCTCAACATGACCTTGGTTACCATCAGACTGAATTGTAATCTCTTCCGCAGGTGAATGATGACAGAATTTTCTAATTATCCCTTTAAAGGCAAGATTTACAAACAGCTTCTGCTAGCACAAATGCCTCTTCTGCCATTAAAAAAAACTACTGTCAGGATTTACTAAATAGACACAGTGAAAAATTAGCACTGGAAAGGTTGTTTTTGCGAGTGATCCCATAAACGTTAATTTTCCCTGCTCTTGGTAGATTGTTTTGGTCATTATGGAAATGACATTTTTGTGCATTGTGTTCATTAACATGTGCCTTGTAGAAGTGGGTATTAAAGAATTACATTTACTTCATTAAATTTACTTGAGTACATTTTTTGGGGTAACTACTACTTTTAGAGTAAATCTAAGGATGGGTACTTTTACTCTTATTCAAGTACATTTGTAATGAAAAAAAAAAAAAAATATATATATATATATATATATATATATATATATATATATATATATATATATATATATATATATATATAATATAATCATTAATAAGGTAATAATATAATCATATAATTATATAAATATGGCTTGTTCGAAAAGTGTCGTGAGACATTGGAGAGACTGCGTTGCGAGAGGTGTCTACGCAACACACCCTTTAGCATGTGTAAATGAAAGTACATGGCAGAGGCTGAGGAAGATGTGTGCAAGCTTTCTGAGCTCCTTTTCCCACACACCTAAACAAATTGAACAGCATAATGTTATGTCTTGCATTTATAAAAGTTAAAAAAAATTACAAATAAAAACAGGATTATATTTTATTTAAATTCTTCCTAAAGAAGGAGTTTAATGCATCAAAAATAAAGATCAAATTGAGCATCAGTGAAAACTCAATGCCTCATTCTTTGGACCTAAGGGGCCGCTACAAGGGGGCTATTTCGAACTATTGATCCTAGCCTTGGCCACCCCATTTATTAAAAATCTAGTTCTGCCACTGGTTGTAAAGTGATATCATTTTCTACATCACAACAATTCTGTGTCCCTGATTGGCCAGCTAATCTGTTGTGAATGTGATTGGCCTTAATACCTTTGACGTCAGCCAGAAATGTGACACTCCTTACCATGTTTGAAAGATTTGGTTGCTAACAGGAGTTAACTTACAGGCTGTGAGTTCGAAGCGGGAGGAATTATGATAATGTCGGTCTTGTCTACATCACAAATCCCAGGAAGTAAACTGTTGCCTACAATCCGTGTGTTTGTTGTAGTCCAAAAAATAGATTAACGTTGGAGACGATAACTCACGTCATCGTTTACTTTGGGGTTTGTACCATTTGCATATCGCTAATATGTACTAATACACACTTACACACCAAAGGAAATATAAAAACATGAATCAGACAATAGGTGCTCTTTAAAGGAACACTTCAGCGATTTGCATTAAGCTTTGTATCGTTAGAACCCCAGTAATTTTTTTGAATGGTCGTGCATCATTCCCTCAGTTTCCCCTGAGACGGGAGAAATAAAGATTTCAGTGTTGCACATACTTCTTTCAATGATGTAAAAATCGTCATTTTGCGTCATTGAAAGAAGGAACTTCTGTATCTTTGTCGAGGGTGTAAGACTACAAACACTAATTTTTTCAAGGTGGGGGCTATGGGTGGGACCCACTCATGCTTAAGACCTATTACAGATCAGTGGGTGGGACTTAGGAAATACACGAACACAGACAAAAAACAATCAGCCGCCATCTTTATGCTAAGCTAAGCTAACAGACGTTGTGGAGCGAGCCAGACTTCATGTTATAATAGTAGGGGAAGGTAATCGATATAATATGTAAAAGGGTGATTTTGCAAGCGTGATGCTCTAATCCACTGTTCATTGCACCTTTATGAGCCACGATACAGCAAAGAGCTGAGGCAGATGGAGGAACAGAAGCCAGAGGCTGCGTAGAGGAGACCGGGGAAGACACGGCAACCCTCGGCCTCTGCTGCGTAGAGAAACTCGGACTGGCTCGAGCTTGGACGGACTAGTAGTGCCTGTATTTTCGCTGTGTGCTTTCTGTATAACATTTCCGCATCAGATCAGGATATGCACGTTTGTTTGGTGAATGGTCCCGGGCAAGAGAGGTACTTTGCGTGTGTTTGGGCGTGTTTATTTCACAGACATGTTTCAGCTTACGAGCACAAGCACTGAGCCAGCGCATCTGTGGAGTATATGAGCTTGGACGGACTAGTAGTGGCTGTACTCTGGCTCTGTGCTTTCTGTATAACATTTCTGCATCAGATCAGGATATGGACGTTTGTTTGGTGAATGGTCCTGGGCAAGAGAGGTACTTTGCACGTGTTTATTTCACAGACGTGTTTCGGCTTACGAGCACAAGCGCTGAGCCTAAGCGGCATTTTCTTCTTTGGGAATATACATGTTTGGCCTTTATTCTTCTTTACTCTCTCTCTCTCTCTGCAATGTCTAATGACCCTACGCATTCTAAAGGACATTTTTAAGTTGCTCGATTTCACGCGAAGCTGCTAGACCCCGGAAGATAATGTGCATTAGTGATGCGCGGTTCGCCGTTTTTCCAACCCGCGGGTCCCGAAATGAAATATTTGGCCCGCCCCAACCCGCCCCGCAACACTGTATCTATTTTTACAACCCGCTCCGCGCCCGCGACCATTAAAATAGACATACTAGGCATTTGTAATGTAAATAAAAATAGGCTTTATTTCAGCCTAAGAGTACTTGGAAACAAACAGCCATTAGATTACATCGCCCTGTAAACTGGCAACAACATACACGAATGAGCCATAGAAACCAGCATGGTCATATTAATATAGAGATAGGATAATGATAAACCAGGGGTGTCCAATACATTGATCGCAAAGGCAATGCCGGTAGATGGCACATAAGTTAACTGTGTATTCTCATGCTGCTCCATGCCTCCACGGGAAAATTGGCATTATGAGTAATTGTGAAACACGTAAGTCTGTTTGAGTTGCTGTGCCTTTCTTCTCATATGTGTTTTTATTAATCTTATGCCTGCCCGCTGCAGCTCAGTCGTGTAAACTTCCGAAATGTACAAGCATGCAGTCGCATCGCATTCTTGCTTTCATGCACGAGCTGAAGCACGCAAGAGCGAGCGAACGAGGGAGAGAGAGAGGCAGCATTGTGCTGATATATGCTTCTGATACTATTGTAATTTTCTTTTTAGTTTGTTTCACTAAATCTCCGCTATTTTAAACAGTACTCGACATGTGCTCCAGGATTTTTTTTAACTCCTCAAGAAAATAGAGTAATGGTGACATCCCTAAATCCAATGTAGAGATATATGCAGTATAGTCCACGCATTTAAAGTGTTTTTAGCATGTAGAACTTGTCGGCTTTATCGTTTTAAAAGTAGATCACCACACAAAAAAGCAGCATTTGTATTATCTATTCACAAATTCCCTACCTTAATTTCTCCTGCAGATCGTCTTTCATCTTTTAATTCTCCGTTTGTTGTGGCTGGCAAGCGGGAGCTACTTGGCGCTTCCGTGACATGACGCCAAAGGTTTCAAGTTACGTTACGCAAGTTACGTTGCCACATAGGCCTACGTAATTTAACCTTATCAAAGAACATAATAAAATGTAAAAATATATTCCCAAATATTTAATATATATGCTACAGGGAATTAGACGCAACATATCAGTTTTTTAATTTTGTTTTTAATGACCCGCCCCAACCCGCCCCGCATTAAAGTTACAATTTCTTTGCCCGCCCCAACCCGACCCGCGGGTTACCCGCGGGGCCCGCGGGTTACGAGACGACCTGCGCATCAGTAATGTGCATGGTGTCAAAAACAATTGACACAGCATGCAAATGAGCGGTAAAAATCCGGTCAGCAATTCCATACTCGCATGAAACCTACCTAAGCGTCATTACACACGTACCAGCAGCCACACTGGCACGGAGCAGAGCGAGACCTTCAGCCTATGTGCCTGGGCTTAACCCCCGTCCAATTTAAACCCTGAGTATCATCAAATTACATGAACATGCTTGCGCAGGTTTGATGTTGAGTTTTTTTAAAATGCAAAGTGGATGTTAAATATGGCCAGGGGTTTCTTTCATAGGAATTAAATTGAGGGTCTGCATCAGCTGGCACCTGGCACCAGGGGGCTATTTCGAACTAGCCTTGGCCACACCATTTATTAAAAATCTAGTTCTGCCACTAGTTGTAAAGCGATACCATTTTCTACATCACAACAATTCTCATAGCTTCATTGTGTCTTTTAACTCTTTCCCCGCCATTGACGAGATATCTCGTCAATCAAGAGAAAACGCTTCCCCACCAAAGACGAGTATTTCCGTCTTTCCGCAATACCGCTATTATACACTAGGTGGCGCCCTTCCGCAACTTTTTAAAACCAAAAGTATTGCCCTATGGCAAGCTGCTGCATGTCCGTGTCTGTTTTAAAGATCGCTCTGAATAGTCTCTATGAAAAGTCCATCACAAAAATGGAATTATCTCTGCTTTTTGCTCAAAATGTGGTGTTTTTGCAGAAACCTACCCATATTCAAAAGCTGATTACAAGAGAACTAATGAAGGTAGGATGAAACGTTTTTTTTTGTTTGAAAGCAGAGGGTCTGTTCTTTCATTTGGTATATTGTATGTTTAAATATTTGAAGAAGAACATTTTCTGGAAGGCATTAAACTTTTGTGAAAATCATGAAAAACGCTGGCGCTGGCTGGCAACTTTTTTAAAAAAACGCTGGCGGTGAAAGAGTTAATGAGTTCACTATTATTCTAAAATGTGGGAAAATAATAATTAAGAATAAGTAAGTGACCCTAAACTTTTGAACAGTAGTGAATGCTTGTATATCAAGTATGGTGCTGGATCATGTGAAATCTCAAAAGCAACTTACGGATTTTTGCTTTTAAAAATAAACATGCTGTCTGGTGTGTCAGATTTTGGGGCAGTTGATTGTTCACCCACATTCTCATCATCATCATCTTCATCATAATCATCATCATCATCATCAGGTTTCTCAGAGTCAGCAGCCTCCACATCTTTGAAACTAACTAGAAATTAAACCAAGAAAAAGAAAGTACTTTTTATTAGAAGTTTTATTTTATTACCTTTCTCAAAGTATGTTTGCTATTTTCTGTCATGCTTTCAATTTATTCCTGTATCCACTACTTGTCTACACACCCACCAAAGAAAACAAACTTTAGGTATTGTATTTGTATTGTATTGTATTGTATTGTATTTATTATAAAATACAAAGAATCAACAAAACATATCATCCATTATCAATGATAAATATTCCTATATAAAGTTAAAATGCCAGGGAAAGCAGATGTAATTTTAAACGACTCTTGAAGATGCCTAGGGTAGGGGACAAACTAACCTCAAAGGGAAGCTTATTCCATAGCCTTGGACCAATGACAACCAACACACGCTCTCCCTTAGATTTACAACATACATTGGGCTTACTAATAAAACTTTGTTTGAGGATCTCAGATGTAAATTTGGTTTATATGGCTTAATGAGCTCCACCAAATATTCCGGCGCCAATCCATGTCATGCCTTAAATGCACACATCAAGACCTTAAGTTGGATCCTGTAGTGCACTGGTAACCAGCCTAAAGAAGCCAACAGCGAAGTAACATGGTCGTCTTCTGAGCCTTCATAAGCATTCTAGCGTGACATAGAATGCTTATGAAGGATATCATTATCCATCAGATGTACCTCTCAAGATTTTGCATTTTCGTTTGAACTGTGGACTTTCTAATGAAAGTGATGGAATCGCCAATGCTTTGGTAACTCAAACTTGAAATAAGAAGTCTGCATTCAACCCATCTTAGTGAGTAGTGACATGTTAACATGTTTTTAATGCTCTTGCCCACCATAAGGGGCACTGAGGAGCTGTACCCTCAGGTATAAGTTAAGTGTGGTAGTAGCAGAAGTCAGTTGATTACAGATCAATGGAGTAGAAGTGGAAGTGACATGTCATGGTCTTTCGCTAAATGTGGGAAAGTATGCATGGACCTTGTAGCTATCAATGACATTGCATCAACACAATCAGTAAATAATTAGTATGTAGTATAGATGAATCAGAGATATAATATGGAGATAAGATGAGCTGTGTTGAGCTGGATGTGAAACAAGATTCTGTTAGAATTTTTGGTTCTGATATGTTGTCATGGCTATGTGCTTTAGGTCACTGTCATGTTTAAAGGTAAACCTTCAGCCCAGTCCGAGGTCTTGAGCGCTGTGGAAGAGTTTTCAATCTCCATACTTTGCTCTATTCAGCCTTCTCTTAAACCTGACTAGTCTCTCAGTCCCTGGTGCTGAATAATTAACAGTTGGCATGGTATTGGACAGGTGATGAGCAATGCTTGGTTTCCTCAAGACATAGCTTTTAGAATTAAGGCCAAACAATTCCATCTTTGTTTTTTATCAGACCAAAGATTCTTGTTCCTCAGAGTCTGAGAGTCCCACAGGTGCTTCAATCAGGCCTTTATGTTTTGCACTAAGGAGAAGGAGACATGTGTGCCTTTCCAAATGATCTCCAATCAATTTAATTTACCATATATGAACTCCAATCAAGGTGAAGAAACATCTCAGCAATGATCACGAGAAATGGAAGGAGCCTGAGCCTTGAGTGTGTTTGCAAAGGGTCTAAAAACTTACGTAAATTTAATATTTCCATTTTTTTCTTTTTAATAAATTTACAGACATTTCTAAAATTCTGTTTTCAGTTGCTCGTTATGGGGTACTGAGTGAAAAAAATGAATTGAAATGAAGTATCAGGCTGCAACATAACAAAAATAAAAAAGTTAAATACTTTCTGAATGCACTGTAAATGACATGCAGCTTTCGCTGTCATTTTAGCAAGTGGACACCAACAACTGAGTTCGTATCTATGCTTGCTTTTTCAAAACAGAACCTTGCCACGACAAAAGTTTTTGGGTTTCTGGTAACTGGTGTCATCATAACCTCACTAGACAACTTGGTTCAACAGTCAATGCTTACCAAAACAACCAGAAACATCTTATTTGTGTCAAATGATGTGCTGAACATTACTAGACACATCTTATTCACTGCCTGATTACGCCAGTGTATCAAACAACAGATCATTTCATATTCTGAACAGCTCAGTGTCCCAGGTCTCACATTGAAGCTTTTCTTGACAGTGTCTGCACTTCTGTAATCCACGACTAGCCTATCTTGATAATTGTTATGAATTACTATGACTTACTACTACATAGGGCATATACACTCCAATCACATTTGGATGGTTTTAATTTCACATATCTAATGTTAATGTATGATAAGTATTGAAATATAATAAACAGGAGATTTCAAGTCAAAGAGAGTCAAGGCACGCTCTATACATAGATTAAATTTAAGACCAATAAACAAATGAATAAACAGACAAATATAAAGGAATGAATGAAATACCAGTCATTGGTGTCATTTCCAACAAGGGCTGAGATGATGTATCTCGTTTGATGCTGGTTCCTGTTCTACGTTCATTTTGATTTGAATAGCCAATATTTTTGTCAATGTCTTGGACTTCGGCTGAAATATAGTCAAATTCTGATGAAATGACCTCTTTATGCCTTAGAAATTGTGTTTCCTGTCTCTCTGCTTGCTCCTCCATTCCAGTATTCATACACCGAAGTTCTTGAAGACAAGACACTTGGGAAACCCCTTCCGCATCTCCCACAAACTGACTAAAAAAATCATACAGGTATAATTAAGATAATAAAAAAATGACTGCATATTTTTTAAAGGCAATACTAAAAAAATAACGATAATACAAAATACAAAAAGTAATGACATTCTTACCTTTCGCATTCCTCATGATTCTCAGTTAGCTTGGCAGACAGGATTATTTCTGTTTCCTCGAAGTGCGCCAAGTTTTTGGACTGTGTTTCCTCAATTTTACCCTCATCCTTAGCCGACTGTTTCTCGCTGTAACCAAACTGCTGGTGATTCTCTGTGTTTTTGGGCTCTCGGTGTCTGTGGCGTTTATGTCTTCCCCCCTCCACCACGCCTGCAGCAGCAGCAGTTCGAAACTTTCTGGCTACGCGATGCCTTCCTTCTGCATTGGAATGATGATTATTGACACCTGGCTTATCCTCGAGTCCGGATCCCTTCAGGGTCACTGGCTCGGACTCTGGAGGTTCAGGCAGAGGGATGGTGATGGACATTGGTGGCTCTGGTAGGGGCATCACCACAGACACTGGTGATTCTGGCAAGTTTAAAGGGCTTGTTTCAGTGGACAAGCAATGGTGTTGGTTATGTTCGCTAACTGGAGTGTCCTGCTGGTCCTCTGTGGGACTGCCAAACAGAACCTCACGGCTGGCCATTTGCCGCCGTTTCCGCAGCTGGTTTGCCCGTTGCTCCCAAACAGACATGTTAATTTTTTTGCGTCTCTCGCGGCGGCCAGCAAAAGCATTCACAGGCTGTTCTTCCTTTTGCTGTACAGCAGGTTCCTCCTCTGCCTCTAAAGGGGATGGTCGGCCACGGTGGATAGCACGTTTCCTGTACAAGTACGGCCTCCTCCTCCTCCTGCATGAACAGGACACATGTCGGTCACATGAGCTATATCATTACCAGCATACACAATCATAATTCACGGAGGGTGTGATAAATTCTGGAAAATCAGAATAAAACACAATGGCCATCAGTTCAGGCTAAATAAAGAGCATTCGAGAGAACAAAGGAACTGGATTTGTAATGGACTGACAAGACAAACACAAACAGAGCACACACAAAAGGTCTGGAGGTCAGCATACAACTTGCAGTGTTAATGAGATGGACAATGCATAGACAATGTTAATGGCATACACCACAGATAAAAAGATATATAAACACAGTTTTACTTACAATTATGCATATTCTTTTGTTGTCCTTGAAGTCAAATAAATGATTAATTGAAAATAAACCATTAGTGTATATGTAGATCATGTTAATTAAAAAATCCATTCTGCCAGAATGCACACAACACTGCACTCAAATCTACTTATATATTATAAAAAGCGTTAAAACCTATAGGGTTCTTTTCCTCTGCAACACCATTGATGCCACATTATATATATATACTGTATATGCAAAATGCATAATAGATGTTTTACTTTAAGCTTATATAGTGTGATACAATGTGATACATCTTACAAAGTATTGTTTGTAAGCAGTTGTCAAGTGTTTGCTTTGATGGCTCTTAACATTGCCATTCATTGGTGAGAATCCACTACCCTGTGCTTGTTTCCTCATGCTGTTGTCTTTTACACTAACCTTGGTTAAGTATCAACTAACAGTTCCAAAAATACTTAAAAACTGCTCTGAATTGGTAACTGGATTTGACTTTCCATTTAACACATAAGTTCATACCAGTGTGCCTGGTTCTTGTGGTCTGTGATTTCAGCTCCATCTACCCAGCTATCAAAAAATTCTAAGAAAGTTCCCAACGTTCCCAAAAACATTCGGCCAACATAAAAAGTTTCCAGTTTTCCTGATGTTCTAAGAACGTTTCTGGGTTGTCTGAACGTTAGAGGAATGTTACATTTTACCATTTTCAAACGTTATGACAATGTCCTGTTTTAATGTTCATACAATGTTTAAAACAACACCTGTTTTTATATTGATTTGTTTGCTTGTTATGTAGATGATAGAGAAACATTGCATTTTATTATTTCAAAACTATTATAAAACATTATTTCTGAATGATCTCTAAAATATTGCGGTAAAAAACGTCTCAATAACTGATGTAACCTTCGTGCCCTGAAGTAAGGGAACCAAACATCACGTCGTGACCAAAGAATTGGAAACTCGCTTATAGAGACCAATCTACTTTGAGAAACTACTAAAACGCCAATGAACTTGGCATGCAGGTAATTGCATCTGCTGGCGCCGCCGCGTGGTTATAAGCAGAAGGTACACATTATCAAATTAGCTATTTTTGCTGAAAAAGCCGAGCAATAGTGCCCGTCCGAACTCAGGTAGTGGAACGAGGGTTACATCCGTAACCGAGATGTTCCCTTTCAGTCGGTCACTACGACATGACGTCGTGACCGACGAATTGGGAATCCCTACCAAAGCATCACTGAAGCTGACCCTTCCAGTGCCTGCGGAAACCCTCTGAATCCACTAAGGAGTTGCAAATAAGGTTTAGCACAGAAGGCCGATCACTACTTGTCCCTTAGGCGGGGAAGGGACCTGACGGAGTGGAGTAGGAACGCTACGGAAGCCACCCCCTGGAGGGGTAAATGGGGGTTGCATGATATGAACAACTGATGAGTTGACATAATAGGCAGTAATAAGACATAATGGGGAGACGCAGAGCGGGCTCTGCTGAGGGAAAACGTGGGCTTGTAGGATAATCCACACAGAAAATACTCACAAAGGAACCTTGCATAGGGGACGCAATGTGAAGGCCCGAGCCTAATACATAGGATCACAGGGGATGCAACTAGTGAGAGACTGACAGCCGATGCTCCGCAACATCAGCTGCCAAGGCAGTGGAATGTGTTAGGTGTCGCGCAACCAGCAGCTCTGCAGATGTCCGCATTTTGTACTGATATGCCCTACCCTCGAACGCAAAGTGGAGAAACGGCCTGTGGCAAGGGAAAATGGACACATGAAAGTACGTGTCTTTCAGGTCTATGGCTACAAACCAATCTTGGGTGCGAATATATTGGAAATTACTTTTTCGGCGTTATCATACTGAACGGCATTTTTAGAAGTGCACGGTTCAGTACACGCAAATCCAAGAACGGACGTAACCCACTGCTTTTCTTGGGTACTATGAAGTACGGGCTGTAAAACCCTGTCATCATCTCGGTTGGAGGGACCAGCTCTATCGCATCCTTTGCCAGTAGGACAGCAATCCCCAAACGCAGTACATGTGTGTTGGCATCTTTCATCATGGTGAAACAAATGCCTGAAAATTTGGGGGTGCGCCAAACAAATTTAATCTTATAACCCAGGCGGATCGTGCGTAATAACCAATTGGACTGCCGGGCAAGCTGTTGCCCAGGGACCGAATGAGGGGAATTAATGGCACCACTGATGTACCCGCAGTGGGGTAGCCGAGTGGAGCAAAGGTGGCTGTCGGTGTGGGCGCCATAGCAGCACGAACATCGACGGTGTGTGGAGTACAGTGACCTGAGTCTGCTAAAGGGCATGGTTGTCGGGCTTCTGGAACGAAGTACCCAGACTCCCGGAGGCACCAGCTGGTGACAGAGGATGAGGGGGGTGAAAGAGTCTTCCTCTGGAGACCTGGAGAAAAAGGGGAATGCACTCTTTTTGTGTTTGTGGGTGCCGGCTGAAAAGCCAATGGAAGAGAAACAAAACAAAAAATTCTCCACCCGGCCCTCCTCCGGGGGAGGGAGTGGTGCTGTCACCACCTCCCAAAGAGTGATCCTCTCAATCTCCAGGTCGCCCATCTCAGGGCCGCTTGGACTTTCATTTACCTCCACGAGCGGCGGGCTGAGAGGGACCGCTGCGCTGCCGAGATGTGGTCCGAGGAGTGGGAACGGAGGTGGCCGCTGCAGGACGCCGCCGGGGAGGGGCAGACTGAGGAGCTGGATTGATGAATCCTGCATGATCTGAGTCTGCATTTTGGCAGCAGAGAACTGTTGGGTGAACTGTTGGGTGAAGCTCTCCACCGACTCGCTGAAGAGGCCAGTCTGGGAAACCGGAGCATTCAGGAACTTGTTCTTATCAGCTTCCTTCATGTCGGCCAGAAACAGCCAGAGATGGCGCTCTTGGACTACCATGGTGGAAATTGCACAACTGCCTGGGTGGTAACCTTGGTCGTCCTTAGCGCCAAGTCAGTGGCGCCCCCGGAACTCAGAGAAGGCAGGCCAGTCGTGTCCTCCCTCTTGAAGGTCCCTCAAAGCCTTTGCCTGGTCCTGGGCCATGACCTTAAACTGAACCACTCTTTGCAGGGCTAGTAACTCGCTTGGTTTTATCAAACTACTTTGAAAGTCACAAATGAAGTACCCATTCCGGGCAACAAAGCGTCTTTGCCGTGTCGTTGCGCGATCCCATCGCGTATGAAGGGGCAGCCACCTGCTCCTGATCATGCAGCGTCAAAGCAAGACAAAACAAGCACCATCAACACAGCCGAGCAGCGTCAATTCTCTCATCGTTAACCAACCATTATTAGTACCTACAACGTCCGCGAGCCAGCCAAGAACCATCAACACTTGATCAATCTGATCGGTTCCACCAGCTTATTCATGGGTGTAGAGAGAAAGGAATCAACATCTAGCCTTACAAGAGCATCGACTACCATCGGCTGATGGCATTAACACTTACATCGAAATCTACAACAACAGAGAATGGAGATTTGATTTCTGCTCAGCCTCAAAAACAACCCAAGGCAATCAGGTCCGAGGAATAGGGCTCCTCACGAGCAGCAAAGCCGCTAAATCCCTGACAGCAACAACTAAAGTATCTGAGCAGATAATGACAGCAACATTTGCGGGTAAACCTATAACAACAGTCATCGTAGTCTATGCCGCGACAGAAGAAAAACCAAAGACAGAGAAAGACAACTTCTATAACCAGCTCATCAAATGTGTACAAGACACCACACAATATGCTCATCCTTGCAGGCGACTTCAATGCAAGAATCGGAGAAGACAGTAATAATTCAATTCAAGAGTTATAGCCAAACATGTTCTGCACAAAGCAACAATAACAATGGAAGCAAACTAATTGAGTTCTGTGAAGCAACAAACACAAGGCCAATACAGCCCAGATTCCCTCATCCAAAATCCAGAATCTGGACGTGGCAACCGGATGTAAACAGAAACGCAAAAGACAGGAAAAACAGAGCTCAACTAGATAACATACTCATCAACAGCAAATGGATCAATTCGGTGAAGAATGTGAGAGCGTGTGACACAATCAATCTTGGGTCAGACCACAGAATAGTAAGCACAGAGATCAAAATCAGCCTGGGAGCGCCAAGAGAAAACAAGAACAAGCGCCTCAAGTTCAACTGGAGAAAGCTTAAAAACAACGAGGGGCCACAAGCACAATATACCATCACTATCCAAAATCGCTACAACGCTCTTAGAAGAGAAGACGATCGCGATGATATGCAGCCAAAATACAATAGATTCGTTACAGCTATCGAAGATGCTGTAAAGAGCACGGTCGGTCTAATCAAGAAAAAAGCACCAAAGACATGGGTCTAGAGGGAAACGATTGAACTTCTCAAAGCATGAAACAAATTCAAGAGAAATAAAAGTGTGAACATGAAACAGCTCAGTCAAGATATGCTTGATTCATACGAGCAGGACAGAATCAATTACTTGGAAGAAAAACTACAGCCACTTAAAGAAGCTACAAAAGCAAATAAATTAAGAACAACTTGGGAGATAGTCAAAGAGATTAGCGGCAAGACTAAGTCGACAAACAAACATAAGATGAAACGAGCAGACGGTAAAGACATCATCACTGATGTCCTGCCAATTGAACCAGCTGCTCAGGATCTTGACATCAACACAAGCCCATTCACTATCCTAGAGATAAAGCGAGCAATTGAAGAACTGAGGAGTGGCAAATCAAATATGGAGGAGACTATGTTGCCGATCTCATCTGTAACATTTGCAACAATGTATATGGTCAAGAAAAAGCACCAGAACAGTTCACCACGAACCTGATAGTACCACTGCCCAAAAAAGGAGACCTCACCCTAATGAACAACTACAGGGTGTTAGAGTTAGGTTAGGGTTAGGACAATGAGTGAACTACAAAAAGTTGCCAAAAATCGCAAGGAATTGACAAAATTAGTGACCAACTGTCAACCTTCCCTGTTTGCAGCCGATTGATGATGATGAATTTCCTGGTGAATCTGCAGCCTCTTCACAGGCCAGGAACGCAGCAGCCATGAGACCAGATGACTTCCTACAAGCCTGTGAAGGAAGGGTCGGCCGTTCCTTCCAAGAGGCAGCGGTGGCCGGACACAGCTGCATCACAACCCCCCCCTCCACTTTAGGGAGCCAGAGAGTGAGGTGAGGGCTGATGGCTGAAACGACCACAGACGGTTGGAAAACAGGGCTTTTCAAGAACAAGTCAGCTCATTGTGCACTTCCGGGAAGAAAGGTACTGGAGGTGTGGTTTGACACGCCCAGGCAGCTCCAAAGTACCAGTCGTCAAGGCTGGATGGTTTGGGAGGGTGAAGGTACAGTCCACTCCAGCCCTACTGCCTCCACCGCCCGAGAGAGCATGGCCACCATCTCAGGGTCTAACCCCCCCCGGCACAGCGACCCGTCCCGAAGGAGGAAGGATGTCTGAGTCGACTTCGGAGGCAGAATCCCCCCCTCCCCGAAGCAGCAGCAAATGCAGAAACTATAAGAGAGCCAATGGATTCGGTGGATATCGCAGAACACGAGCCCATCGTCTCCATTTGCACCTCTGCTGGTTGTGGATCAGGGTGCTGAGAGCCGGAGGACAGACCTGACAACTTACTCAGCACAGTGATGCGGAGGTTGTCCTTTGAAGGAACCCAGGGAACCACAACGGTCTCCGCAGATCAAAAAGGGTCATGGACTTGCAGTGAGTACATGAACCCCCACAAATGCTGCCTCAGCGTGCTTAAATTAAAAAGAAACGAAGTGGACACCTGCGAGCATCCCCTGTGGCACTGCTTATTCCACTAACTTCAACAAAAGGTGTACCCTGTAAGAGAAAAGGAAGCTTCTCAGTACCAGATACTGCCAGCAAAAAAACTAATTTGGTAATGTGCACCTGCTGCTTATATACCCTAGCAGCGGGCCGACGCCGGCAAATGCAAATACCTGCATGCCAAGTTCATAGTTTAGTAGCAGTGCCGTTTTAGTAGTTTCTCGAAGTAGATTGGTTTCTCTAAGCGAGTTCCCAATTGGTCAGTCACGACGTGACGTTGTAGAGACCGACTGAAAGGGAACATAATTCACTTATTAGGTTTAGATGTTGATGCGTCGTTGATGGTGTTCATTGTTTGTTTTAGTTGGACTCTTGACCCTTGATGTTTGATTGCTAGTTTATCCCTGGATTACTTTGTGTGAATGAAGAACATTTGTTATAATAATGTAAAGTTAGTGCAATTCTTTATTTGTTGGTAAATAATAATAAAGATCATCATAATTAATTGATTTAATTTTCAAGTTTATTTTCTGTTAATAATATATATGAGTTTGTCATTAAAGGGCACATGGCTCAGTCGTTTTTTATTGTTTTGAGGCTGACTTGAGAAATGCTCGGTTTTGATGGGCGGGCCGCATTGACGACTTGGAAGTAAACGCCCACTGCTATGATTGGATAACAGTTTTTCATAGTCAAACTAGCTTTCAATAATCCCTTGATCTCATGTTCAATCATGATTTTACTGTTAAGTGAGTGTCTTGCGAGTATTGTGTTAACGTGAGCGTCAATAAACCGTTATCATAAACCCTTTGTTCCGTGTACAACACACACACACACACACACGTGTGTATTTTATCATAAACCCTTTCCAGGAGTTTGCAACATGACACAACCAACACATATTTTGGACTTAGGAGCAACACACATGACACTTTCGAAAACATATTTGGACTCTTGGAAGAGAAGTCACTGCCAGCCAGCCACTGATAGTACTAAAGTGTTTTACTCAGATAAGTTTGCCGTGCCATTCTGCTCGGATCCAATAATGATGGAACGCGTTGCTTTTTAAACATAGTCTCTCTGCAAATCCAGCGTTGACCGGTAGCTTGTTCCCTCAATATTTAATCCAGCAAACACGGAGTTGATTGAATAAAGGTTAAAAAATATCTACACGTTTTCATAAAAATCGATTTATTTGTTGTGAAGTTAGTTTCTTACCTGATAAAACGAAATTTCCTGTCAGATTAACATTCCTGTCAGTGCAGCATAAAACTCTGTTTATACTTTCGGGCGAGATTCTGTGAGCCTTAATAAGTATGTTAAAATGCTGTTTTCATAACTCTTAAGCAACTAAAATAAGTTCTTGTGTATTTTAAACGGGTCTCAGTTCAGAGAAAAAACACTGCGTCCTGTCAGCCGCCGTTCTGCTGTGCACGCACGGTCGCGCGTTCTGGTCGAGTTCAGCCGGTCGGGAGGCACGTGCTGTTTCATGTTTCAAATGTAAATGGCAGTTTGTGTGTATTTAATCTATTTTTACTTATTTAAGGGAAACTTTGAGACTGAAAAGTTTTAATAAGCTAACCTAAATAGAAAATAAAATTAATGTTTATATAATTGTAAAGGTAATGAAATTACCTCCCTAGGACGTAACAGTTACGTTCCCAGTAAGTTATGAAATTACCAAAATATTACCAATTTATTACATAACTGGGACGTACTTGGTTATCTTGCGACGTAAGGAGTCCGTACTGGCGACGTGGTGATTTGGTACTGTAATGGTAATGGAATTACCTCCCTAGGACGTAACAGTTACGTTGCCAGCTGGTAAGTCATGAAATTACCAAAAATGACCAATAAATTACGTAACTAGTACGTCGTGTGTTAGCTGGGACCATACATTATTTGGCAATATACAGGATCTAAGTATACTACTAAACAGATTAAGATATTTTTTTTTATTTTTCCAGCTGTTTCCCTGCATACTTGATAAATCTGGCTTAATCAGGGTTTTCCGAACTTTTTTAACCCAACCATTTATTAAAGATAGAAATATAGGGGAAAACTCAAACAAATGTGTTCCTTTTCAGTAGTTTTAATTTAATTGCATAATATTAAAATACCTTACGGTAGGGCTGCACGATTATGGCAAAATCATAATTGTTTTAGACTACTGTATTTGCACTTAATTAGAAAATATATTTTTGGAACAGAGAACAGTGCACTATTGCAGACTTAAACTACTAAGGATTTAATGATATTATTTTAGTCAGTCGTGAACTAAAGTGGGCCGGTCTAAGACATGAAACTCCAGGGCTGAGAATGAGTCCCACTCCGGCCCTGGCTATATCTTAGATCCAGTTTAACTGATACAGAGCTCTGGATATAATTCAAATTAACAATTTGTTTCCACGACATACACATGTTTTACTAGACTAATCCATAATTTGAAGTAATAATAATTGTAATAAGTAATTACGAAATATTATATTATTTGTTCCAAGGAACAAACTGTTCAATATTGGGAACAAACTCTAAATTTATGGCCATACTTTAGACTAAGCAAGAAAAATTATTGTTAATTTGTGTCCATACTGTAGCATAAAATATAATTACCATGATTTCATAGCACATCCTTGTGCTTTCTGTCAATGTGCCGCTTCAGATTCCAGTATGAATATTTGCTAACTCTTAAGGGGATCGCACACCGGCCGCGCAGCTCAGCGCCGCGCTGCGCCGTTCTAAAAAAATGTAACACATTGTTTTCTATGAGTGTCTATGAGGTGGCGCCTGTCCGCGCCGCCCAGCTGTGACTCAGGAAGTTGTTCAAATCCCTGTCGCGCCACAGAGCGCCACTCACATAGTTTAACATTAAATAACATCATATGTGTCCCACATCATTAATGATTAACATTGGCTGCTTACGTATATTTTACATTTTGAAGTAGACGCTATCTGACGAAGCTTGCACTATTTAATGTGCACTTCTGGTTTACAATACCTCCGAGTTCTCCTAGGCGCGACACGACGCGGCGCTGCCCGGCGCTGAGCTGCGCAGCCGGTGTGCGATCCCCTTTACAGTCTCTCTGCACGCCCTTTCAATTTCTTCTCCCTGCTTATTCTTAACTTTGATTTTACTTTACATTTATGTAAAAGGCTTGAATTCCATAAATTATTGATAAACGTTTTCACAGATTCTTGAACTAGCAAATTGTCAAAGGGCGTTCTGGGTTGAGCGAGCGGTGCTGAGCGTATTGAACGAGCGGAGCAGAATTTTCGGAAAGGCGCTCTGTGCTCTAATGGTAATATTACTGCACCGCTTAACGCTCAGCTCACATGCTCTGCCCTGAAATGTCTGGTAAAGCGCACAGGCTTCCATGTTTTCATCTAGTTCAGTGTTTTGTTATGTTTATATTTTATGTTCAATAAACTGCACTTGGGTTCTCAACTCACTCGCCTCTGAGTGGACATTTATTACACTTGACTTTGGTTAGTTCCATTTTTTCCCATGTGGTGGCTCATGCTTTACCCAAGAAACATAATACTGGTGATGTGAAAATCACATCAACCGATGGTAAAGTAACACACTTTGAAGAAGGATACTTAGGACCAACATTTTTAGTCACACTGCATTGTTACTAATTTGAACGTTACAAATTGTATTAGTTTTTCTCAAATTATCTTTAAGCTTTGGTTGAAACCTTTACTTTTAATTTAATATTAAAATGCACCTATTTCGTTGCTAAAATATAGTTATTTTAGTTACTAAAATAGTTATATAGTGTATTTGGTATAATACAATGTGTTTGCGTGGTTTATGGTTAAAAACACATCATTTTCCACATAACGTACATTATGAAACGCAAAGATTTTGTACAAAACTCATCGATTTGAAAAGCGCTAATCTGTACATTGTGATTGGCCTGAATACATCTGACATAAGCCAGAAATGTGATGCTCCTTACCATGTTTGAAAGATTCTGTCCCAATCATGGGTGGACTGGCCATCTGGCATACCGAAGCTATTTGGGCCGACAGTCCCGAGTCCGACACTTTTTTAATCTATATGTTATTGTTTCTGACTGGCCCATAAATCCAGATAGTTGATTGGCATCCCGTTTGACATTGGGCTGGCCCAATCACATCGTTAAGCACCAACCCCTTTCACTTTGGTCCTGCCGGCATAATGCATAAAAAAAATTAAATAGCGCAAGAGTAACCACCGGCCCTTGACAAACACTCTGCGGCCCATAGGCTATTTTCCTCACTGACATAGTTACAGTGTTAAAATGTTGACAAATCAAAATGAGAGAAGGCGGGAGTTTCTGTTCACAGAAGTCATTGTAAATGACTCCTAATCAATCAAATTACACGGCCGAGCAAGATTTTTATCAAATGAAAGAAATCAAGTTTTTGTTAAGATGAACGTGAACTCCAGGCAATCACATTACAGAGCTAAGCAGAATTCCAACCAATTCAATGAAATAAGGCGGGAGTCTCTAAGTTTGAGCGTTTGTATAGTGCTTAACACATGAATGCATATTGTTTCAAAGCTGCATTACAGAAAGTGCATCCTTATATTAAAAAATACAGACAGTAAGCAAATCCAGAGATGCAAACTATTTAACTATAGGTCAATTTTGCAGTTTTATTTTAAAGGTGACATTTAGATTATTTGCAATGTAACACTTGCTGCAGTGACTGTCAGTCATGGGTTTGTACAACGAAGCTCTCACTTGTATGATGTCACAACAGTAAGCAGCGCAAATATGCCTATAATCCCTCCCACTCCAAAGTGTAACTAAACTCGATGGAAAAGCTAACCAAGCCAAAGTGAGGTGAGCTGACCAGACATGACCCAAATCAAACCATGGGGTACTACCGTACTATGCATTGGAAACGCGCCATTAGTGTGTAATGTTGCTGTTAGAGGATGTTGCTACAGGAAAACTTCAAAAAAGTAGTAGTGTTTTTGTGAGCCATGCATCGAGACACCCATCCCTTAAAATCCCCTTTGTTTGGCCTTTGCTGACGACAGCTTCCTCAGTCTGGCATGACCTTTCCAGACAACGGGCCCTATATTGCACCCAGCGCAATTGACTTTGTCAGTGACGCATGTATTATTCGTATTTTGCACCGGCGCACAGCGGGCTTTTCCCTCCACAGACGCACGTCGGGAAACTAGGGAATGAACTTGCGGTCCCTGGGCGGTTCAGCGCAAAAAAGGAGGCGTGTTCTGCCGCAAACCATCCCTGATGCTATTTTGCAGTTTCACAAAACAATTGCGGCACTGACCAAAAAAAATAGTCTAAAGTCAGTGGCGCATTGCGCGTGGTTCATTATGCTATTTTAAGGGCGCACGCTTGACCATAATGTATAGCGTGCACAATGCGCACACACTTTGCTTATCTAATCTACACAGATGCAACAGTTATTTTTGCAAATCATAAATTGTTACAATAAAAAATATTAACACATGAGATAAGGGAAATCATAGTGGTGAGCATTGTGGTGATAGTTTTTATTTATTGTGTGGCTGCGTTAAAAAATTCTCATGCAAATAACGATTAAAATATTTTCATAAGTTTGTTGAGTGGCTGTATTACGTTTATTTTATGTAAATAATAATTAAAATGTTTTCATAAGAAACCTTAATGTATATGAACTTGATTTGTAAGTGTACTTTTGGGTTGGACTGCTTGCGTTTCTTGGCTTTCAGCGTTGAGGGTGAACGCAGCGATGTCCTCTGCTGGCGTCAGGTCATGTGTAGAGGCAGATCCACCTCCCGGTACACGGATTCCCCCATCTCCTGACATCATTGTAGCGCTTGGCGCAACGATGGGGATGCCAGCTGATGAGACAATTGTGGCTATTTCCTCTCACGCCTGTTTAACCGACGCTGATTTGGGCGGGTTTCTTCCATCCCCATACAAAACAACTTCTCTGTCTTTGACTGCTCTTACAAGAACGTGTGTCTCCTCGGCTGTGAACCGCTCCTGTGTGCGCCTGGTAAATCCGTCATAATAATAGCAACCCGCCATGGAACTTGCGCCCTTGCGTTTAAAGGGAATGTTGGATAGCGTTCTGATTGGTTTATTTGACGTTACGCCCAAACCACACCTATGAATAATGAACCTACTTCAGACCAACCCCTTATTGATTTGCGCCTGGCGCAACAGCGCCCAAGATCCGCCCACAAAGTCACTTGCGCTTTGCGCTTCGCACTTGTGTTTCAGATCGTTAAAATAGGGCCCAACGTGTGCGAAGCTGCTGTCGAATCACAACACTTTCTAAAGGAGGGACTTTATAGGACAAGGAAAATAAATTGTGTGAAAAATACTTCATTATTTTCACAAAGTAAACATGAACACATGTTATATTGTGCACTGTAAACACATTCATAGTTTTAAAACACGGGAAAATTTGAAACCTTTAAAACTGACAACTGAACTAAATTGGTTAAAAAAGGAAACAAAGATAGCAGTTTTACTCAGCTATCATTAAACCTTTTCTGTCTACCTACAGTCTATTTCAGACACCAAATTAGACATAAGTAGACTGTTTCTACATAATTATATTACACATTTATTATGTGTGTTATTGACAAGTGACTTATATAAAATGTAGTTTTATGTAGTTTGATTGTTGTCAGTTAAAATCTGTTTTATTAATTTAATTTAATTATTTTCTGTTCTTTCCTTTCAGATTTGACCAGAACCAACACTGATCAAAAGACACAAGAGACAAATGGTACATTTATATATGGCACTTCTGTGTTTGATGGGTTTGAGAACTAACATTGTAACATTGTGGCATAATGGTTTCAAAGCATGTGTCAAGCACAAGATTCTTTGGAAGTCAATATGTTCAGAATGGGCATTAATTTTAGGCAGTTACTTTAAGTTTTACTTTTTAAAAGTTCCTTTAAATTATTCTCAATTGGAAAAAGATGGGTAACGGTCCTATAAAACAAGCCATAGACAGAAAAACTTACTCAGAGAGGCCAAACTCTCTGCTTTTATACCGCTGATTAAAGAACTCTTCCTCCTCTTCTTCCTCCTCCTTAAAGAAACAAACACACTGTTAATATATGAGAAGCTCAGATGCAAAAAACGCTAAACACCACCTCTGTCAAAAATTAGATAATAATATTAACTTTTGGTGTGTATTACACATTCATCAAATGCTTTCTCTTAAAATCAGCTTAATCCCAGCCTCAGGTCATTCAGAAATAGCGCTATGTTGGCAGAATCAATTAGGGGCTGATAAAAAATACGGTCATTTTAAAGAATGATGCACTGAAAGGGTTTTGTGTCTGAGTTCTTCATAGCATTCACAATGATCTTGCATAAAATGTAGATTAAAATGCCTTACTTTAGTTAGTTCCTGTGCGTTGGCTAGATTATCCACAGCAATGGCCAAAAATACATTAAGCAATGTGTCTATTCATAGCATTGTTAAGAAGTTAGTATTCATTTGAATAGATGTTTTCACAATTACACATAAACATGCCTGAAATTACCTACATTAAAACTAAATTAAAGCCAAAGACATGGTACGGCACCATATAAAACACACAATTTATTTTCAGCACTTTTTCCAGAAAAGTCATCCAAAACATAGGGCACTAAAAAGGATACAGTTCCCAAACAATGTTAAAACAATAAAATAGATTGAGGACCACATTCCATACTGCACCCCTCCTTGTGATCGTATTCCATTGTACATCACCTCATTCCAGTCCTCTCCAGTAAGAATCTGTTTAAGTTAAAATCAAAATAGTAAATAACCATTGATAAACAAGAACAGTTTATGAGCAAACAAGCATTTAATTATTTGATCCATGGGGCATTTTCTTCGTATGTCGCTAACTTATTGTTGGCGATTTGGCATGATCTTGGATTATTTGGTTCTTGGAAGCTCATCCTGGACTTGCTGTCATACAGGTGTGCAAGCTTGAACCTGCTCGCGAGCAGGCTTATTTCATGTTAACAGGATTAGATCGCACCAAGCGGAGGTGAAACGGAAAGTCTGACGCACTCATGTATTCTCCATTATACGAGCGCAATCTGCTTAAGATGCACGATTAATATGAAGAGCTTCTTAAATTCAACACTTAGTAAAAAAGATAGATTAAATCTTTTAGCGATGTTTTTTAACAATATTTAATATAAAAATATAATTTTTCTGTAGCCTACTTATGCAACTTCTTTTTGTGGAGCAGGGGTTTTGATAATTATTCATGCAGTGCACGAACACGCAATGATCTCAAATAATTCAATCCACCTATAATAATCATAAGCGGCAGGTGTGTTCAAACCTAATTAGCCAGATCACAACAACAACAACAACAACAACAACAACAACTTTATTTATATAGCACAATTAATTTACGACTTGCGTCGACCAATGTGCTTTACAGGAGGTCATAAAACAAAACATAGGAAGATACATAAAAACAGACAGACAAACAGAGTGCTAAAATAATACAAATAACCTATCAGCCATATGCTTTAGAAAATAGAAATGTCTTTAGCCTGGACTTAAAAATATTAAGAGAGGTGGCTTGTCTAATGGACAGAGGCAAGGCATTCCAAAGCCTTGGGGCAGCAATAGAGAAAGCACGATCACCCCTACACTTCAGTCTCGACTTAGGAGTGACCAAAAGTTCCTGGTTGGAAGACCGAAGGGACCTAGTAGGTTGATACTCGACCAGTAACTCCCCAAGATAAGGGGGGGCCAAACCATTCAAAGATTTGTAAACAAGGAGCAAAACCTTAAAATCGACTCTAAAACAAACAGGTAACCAATGTAGTGAACATAGCACAGGGGTAATATGCTCCCTTTTTTTGACCCCACACAAGAGTCTAGCCGCAGCATTTTGGACAAGCTGCAAGCGGGATCAGATGGACCAAAGACTATAATTTCAGTTTTCTTTTCGTTAAAGATTAAAAAATTTAAGGAAAGCCAAGCCTTCACATCAGTCAGACATGCCATAAGAGACTCTAAACCTACAGAATTTCGCTTGACAGGCAGATAAACCTGAGTGTCATCCGCATAAAAGTGGAATGACAAACCATATTTTCTAAAAATTGAGCCAAGAGGAAGCATATATAGAGAAAAAAGCAGAGGAGCCAAAATTGAGCCCTGAGGAACACCACAGGGCAGAAAAGCATTACTCGAGCAATGCTCACCCATCTTGACTGAAAAACTCCTATTTGCAAAGTATGACTTAAACCAGTCTAGAGCAACACCTCTTAAACCAACACACTGTTCTAAACGCTCAATGAGAATAGCATGATCAATTGTATCAAAAGCCGCTGTCAAATCTAATAGCACAAGGACTGCAAAATCACCCGAGTCACATGATATTAAAATATCATTAAATACCTTCAAAAGTGCGGTCTCGGTAGAATGGCATTTACGAAAACCTGATTGAAATGTTTCAAACATTAAATTATCAACTAAAAAAATTTGTATCTGTAAAAATACAATTTTTTTCTAAAATCTTTGAAATATAAGGCAGATTGGAGATGGGCCTAAAATTTATTAAAACTGATGAGCCCAAATTCTGTTTTTTAAGCAGTGGATGAACCACTGCATGCTTTAAGCAGTCTGGCATAATGCCGGTTTCTAAGCTGCAATTTACGATGTGCAAAAGATATGGAGCGACTTCGGTAAAAACTTGTTTTAATAAAAAAGGCGGAAGAATATCCAAGGACGAGCCTGAGGGCTTAAGATGCTCAACTATATCCAGTAGATCTGGCAGTGAGACAGGTTTAAAGTAGTAATTGCAATAGAAGGATCTGAGGATTAAAAAGCGAGGGAGTTATCCCCAGCCGGAGATCCCTAATTTTCTATCAAAAAAAAAACTAAAAATTCATCACATGTTGGAGTTGAATCCCCATAGAAGAGACAGGGCGACGGGTTGAGAGTGGCATTGATAATGTTAAAAAGAGTATTTGGTTTAGAACTGTTCTTGTTAATAATATCTGACAGATGTCGACATTTTGCTTCTTTAGCTGCTTTCTGATAATTAAAAAGTGAGTCCTTTAAAATCTCATATGAAACATGAAGCTTGTCCTTTTTCCACTTTCGTTCTGCTCTTCTACAGCAGCGTCTGAGAGAAGGGATAGAGTCAACAATCCAAGGTTCAGAATAAGTTTTAGACTGAGAGGTCCTTAAAGGAGCCACAGCATTTAAAACATTTGAACAGATGGAGTTAAAACTGGAGAGAAGTACATTGACGCTAGCATCACAGGAAAAATAGATGGCATCACTTCATGAAACATAAATGAAAAGCATCTTTAGTTGTGTCAGTAATACGCCGCGAAAGCAGGCCACGAGATGAGACTATAGGTGCAGCAGTAGGACATGGTACTGTAAACATAACTGACTTATGGTCAGAAAACCCATTTTCACAAACTTCTAAGTCAGAAATGCTAATTCCATGCAAAAGCACTAAGTCAAGCCATCCTTATGGGTGGGGATGTTAACCCCAATAGAAAAGTCAAAGGCATTCAGTAAGTTGGTAAACCCCGCTAAGTGATCCTTCATACAACAAATATGGACATTAAAATCTCCAAGTATAAGAAGCTTGGCATATTTCAAAGTCACATCGCCCAGGAACTCAGCAAACTCCATTAAAAAGTTCGTATTGGGTTTTGGTGGTCGGTAAATTACCGCTATGAAAAGCGGATTATCAAGTTCCAAGACAAACTGTTGAAGTTCGAAGCTGTTATAATTATTCACCACAGAGCGACAGGTAAAAAGATCTTTATAAATAGATACAAGACCGCCGCCCCGACCAGTGTTGCGTGGGGAATTAAAAAACAAACATTTGGATGGCAAAAGTTCAGAGAAAGGGCTCAGATCACCTGGACAGAGCCAGGTTTCAGGAAGAAATAAAAAATCCAAGCTCCGAGTAGAGAACAAGTCACTTAAGATAAAGGTCTTGTTACTAATCGATCTGGTGTTAATCAAAGCCATCCTTAAAAGCAGTGGATTTAAGGTAGATACCTTGCGTTGCTGTGCCCGAGGTACAGGTCGAAGATGTTCCAAACATACTCCCCCTCCGTGATAAAAAGAGGAGAAAAGACAGGAGAATATACACCGGAGAGCGGGACCGTAGAAGTCGGAACCAATGGGATTATCCACTCTCTTAATGGGTCCAGGGAGCGACAGCAAACAGCACGACCTCCAGAGACTCCATCCGAGCAGAGATGCGATCCGTGTTTCAGCAGCGCTAGCCGTAGCTTAACAGCTTTGCCACCCCGTTTTCCCCGGCGTCGCCTCCGCCTCCCTGCCAGTAAGGAACACGGCCATCGGCGTAGGTATCCAGGTATGGACGATAGTAGTGGTGGAGGAGTATAGTTAAAGCCGCTTCGTAACAGCAGCGTATTTGTAGGGATTGGCAGATTTAACAGAAATGTCCGATCGTAAGTCAGTGATGAGACACGCAGCGGCTGACAGATAAAACATATTAAAACGAACAAACTAACAGATAATACATGGAGAAACAGATGGCAGGCCACACACAACGGCGCCATCTTGAATCTTCCCTTTTCATCACGATGAGCACGATGATATTATCTTAGATGTCTCGTTTGATCTTGGATGTTTTAAGCAACACCCTGCTGAAAAAAACAGCATCAAACCAGCATGGACCAGCATGGGAATTATGCTGGTCTATGCTGGTTTAGCTGGTGGTCACAGCATACCAGCACCAAAACACAACATATGCTGGTATGACCAGCATGGGATGCTGGTGCTAATGCTGGTTAAGCTGGTGCTAATGCTGGTTTGGTGCTGGTTTAGCTGGTGCTAATGCTGGTGCTGATGCTGGTTTGATGCTGGTTTAGCTGGTGTTCATGCTGGTCTTGCTGGTATGCTGTTTTTTTCAGCAGGGCATATAAAGATTATGGCCCTGGAATTGAAAATAAATAAATAAACAAGTACTTTATACCCACAACTCATCTGTTTGACGAGTCAGACAACTGGTCTGTTGAATGTATGAGACGTTGAGAGATTTCTCCCAAACGAGTGCAATCTCAACACTGGTGGGTTCCATTCATTTTTGATATCCATTCTGAAGTATGCAAATCATGAAAAAGGACCATTCTCTGCTCATTTATACAAGCACTTCATCTATCGTTTTAAACATAATATGCTATTTAAAAGAATGGTTATGGGACCTTGCCATTAGTTGGGAGATGCTTTTACTAAATATTTATCTCCCGAGCTAACAGCATCCCTCCCATCATAACATTATAACAAGCCTCTGTCATTTCCTACAAAGTCCATATCGCACTACAATCTAAATTAGTGGGCAAGCCTTGCATGGTATTTGCTCCTCATATCAGCTAAATGAACAAATAGATGCATTAACCCGACCGTTTATGGCGCTTTGGGGCATGTCAGCTTACAGTAAGTGGGTTCATCTGTTTCCCCCGTAGAGGTTTTTAGAACTATAAATCCATATTAAAATACTGTAGCAAAAGCAAATCAATGTCCTGCCGATCAGTCATTTCAGGGCATCAATTTAGCACAGGGGTGGGGAACCCTGGTCCTGGAGGGCCATTGTCCTGCAGAGTTTTGTTCCAACCCTAATTAAACACACCTGAAAAATCAAATTCAAGTCTTCACGATCACTTGGAAATTAAATTCAGGTGTGTTTGATTAACGTTGGAACTAAACTCTGCAGGACAGTGGCCCTCCAGGACCCAGGGTTCCCCACTCCTGATTTAGCACAACGCATAACCAAACCTAACCTTGAGAGGTTGGCTTCTTTAACCACTTACTGCGTTCTAACGCACTGCCAGATCTAATAAATTGGCTTCTTCTGAGTATATATATACATATATATATATATATATATATATATATATATATATATATATATATCCATCCAATGTTCATCCCCCCAGGTTCATAGGGGTTTTTCACTGAGGTGGACCGCATGAAAGCTCTGGGGCCTCATGTATAAAACTTTGCGTAGATTCCATCCTTAAAGTGTGCGTACGCACATAAGGCAGAATTTGCGTACGCACAAAAGTTTTCAGATTTATAAAACCATGCGTACTCCAGAAACTGCGCAAAATTCCATTCATAAAGCCCAGTGAGCGGAAGATTGTGCCTACGTGCGTCCCGCCCCCATCTCCTCCCTGAAACAACCATATATGGAGCGTACAACCCTTAGTTTTACTGGGCATAATGTGGTCTGCATATCATTTTAATATTAAGGAAAATATCTTAAAAATATATTTTTAAATTCAAAATAATTAAAAAATGCCAAAATATATATTTGCTTAAATATATTTTGAAATATGTTTACAAAAATATACTTTTCACAAGTAAATACATTTTAAAAAATTAAAACATATATTTAGCCCTTCATATATTTTAATTTAAGGAAATATATTCACGTCGCATTGGAAGAAAAACTTTGTTACGAACCTGTAAACAAAAACGTTTTAAAAAGATTAAAATTAAATAGTTTCAACTTAAAACATATACTTTATAAAATTAACTTATTTAGCATATGTTTAAAATATACTTTTGTTTTGGCCAGAGATATATTTTTTTTGCCTAATGGGTTTTTATGAAATTATAAAAACACTGTTTAAACACTGGCATTGTCAAAGTTGATACTGGTTTCACATATGGCCAGACAGGTGTCATTATATTCATAAAATTTTTAATGGAAAACAAACTCAGAGGGAGATTAAGTGTTTTTGACCAGCGGATGGTGGAGATCGTTTCGGGACATGTTGTCTTTATCTCAGGCGGCAAGTACATCAATTATACCATTGAACGCAACTTAATGCATAAGACTGCAATATTACATAGCCTACCTTATAGAGAATAGGCTGCTATAGGCAAGTAGACGAGTCCAGCATATAAAAGTTTCGCGTTAAGTGTTTTCCATAATAAAACATAAAGACAATGATGTATTACGCAGCGCAGCCATAAGGCATTAAGATATAAAAAAAAACAAAAGTTCAGTAGCTACAAACGAAAAGTTCAGTACAAACCTTAAAAAAGCATATTTACAGGTAAGCAGAATATAAAAACCAATGAGTTAAAAAACGTGTTAGTCTTTTTCTTATATAAACCCGCATTGTAAGAACGTCTCTTATATTAGGCTAAACTTTAATTATTAAATGTCCTAGTACATCACATTATTTTTCATCATCTTACAGGATATAAAGTTTATTGTATAGGCACTCTGGTTTATTTCTGTCATTTGGCCTAATAAAATTAAAAGTATTATTTTTTTACAGTTTTGTCTATGATTAGATGACTAACAAACTTCTTATCATTTCTCGAATACATGAAACATTAGCCTTTAGTGTTTGATTAGTAAAGAAAAGACTTATTCATATAGTTCTTTTCCGTTTCAAACACGCAGACGCGCTCATGATGTGTGTGGCACTGCATTCACCACAGAGGCTTCATCTTTTCAATACTTTTCATCTGTTAAATATTTGTTACTCATAGGCACAGATGCGACAGATGCAATTTAAGTGCTAATCTTCATGAATGAAACAAGAATATTACAACTAAATGTGTATTAAAACAAGAACAGAGTTTGTGTTCTTTCAATCCGCTCAAAAAGAGTGCGTACGCACAGTGGAGAGCATCCGTACGGTGCGCAGTTAATTACGCCAAGTTTATTTTTTATAAATCCCGATATGTGCGTGGAAAATTGCGTACGCATATTTCTATGCCCATTTTGTGCGTACGCAACGTTTATACATCAGGCCCCAGGTGTTTCATGGGATATTTCAAGAAGTTTTAAAACTTTCGGTTAAAGGGGCCATAGAGATGGTCGTCCCGCTCAAGATTTAGTCTGGTCTCTCAACCAGGGTCTGACCTGGGGGGGGGGCAATGTCAGACTGACACATCCCTCACAGGTTGGGGAGCAGTAGTGGAAGGTTGCTCAGTGAGAGGCCTGTGGAGAGGGCAGCATCTCTGATGGCACATAAATTGCGTTGATATGTTAGCTGTGTTTTGGACATTGAAACACTTCCTACCAGTCCTCAGAGGCTTTTATGTTCTGATCTGAACGGACAATATGTCGATGGTCTCTTACAACAATCACAAATGAGGTCTGAGGTTGCACCCTTTGGACAAATTGGCGCTTCAGATTCTCCTCTGGGTGCAATAAAAATATCTTTATCACCTAGGTCAATGCAAATTCCAAGAGTTCAGAACATGAGAGCAGATATTCTGTTGAGGCAGGGGCTAAGGCCTGGGCAATCGAGACTCCACTCTAAAGTGAAGCTGTTTTTGGTCCATAAATGGTCTAAAGGACCTATTTGTATCTCAGAAGATAACCCATTTGCCCTTTATGGTTCTCCCTGACACTTCAGCCCCATCAGGGCTGGACGCTATGGTACAAACTTGGCCGAGTTGATGCCTGTACACCATCTTACTCAATCATTCTGCTCCTGGGAGTTTTCTGCTCCTGCAACTGATAGCCCTGGTTTTTGGCAACCTGAGTTTGGTTTTCTGACCTAGTGGGTTAACCCTGGGAGTTTCCTCTGCAGAGGATCCTACTTATGCAGGCTGTGGGTGTCTGTGCATTAACTCTTTCCCTGCCATTGACGAGATATCTCGTCAATCAAGAGAAAACGCTTCCCCGCCAATGACGAGTATTTCTGTCTTTCCGCAGTACCGCTATTATCCACTAGGTGGCGCCCTTCCGCAACTTTTTAAACCCAGAAGTATTGCCCTCTGGCAAGCTGCTGCATGTCCGTGTCTGTTTTAAAGATCGCTCTGAATGGGATCTCTATGAGAAGTCCGTCACAAAAATTTAATTATCTCTGCTTTTTGCTCAAAATGTGGTGTTTTTGCAGAAACCTACCCATATTCAAAAGCTGATTACAAAATAACTACTCAAGGTAGGATGAAAAAAATTTTGTTTGTTTGAAAGTAGAGGGTCTGTTCTTTCATTTGGTATATTGTATGTTTATATATTTGAAGAAGAACATTTTCTGGAAGGCATTAAACTTTTGTGAAAATCATGAAAAACGCTGGCGGGCAACTTTTTTTAAAAAATGCTGCCGGTGAAAGAGTTAATGGAGGTAAAGTGCCTGTGCTTCTAATAGAGGTAAAGTGCATCAAATACAATTCTGCAATACAATGTGAAATTACCCTTTACTGTGTGACTGTGTGAATAACCATTTACCTTTCTTTTATTTTTAAATTCCGTCAAGCTTTATTTAGCACATTTTTCTGCAAGGTTTCTCATCAGTGCAATCTGCACACATCACATCTTTTAATGATAACTATAACACAGCACTTAAAAACACCATAAAGCAGGTTCTGTCAGGAGGGGTGGCGGATGAACCCAAGCACAGACAGAGGTTGGATAACCTGATATTTTATTTACAAAAACATAAAAACCCACGATGGCCATGTTATCATGGTTCCGAATAGATAGATATCTTCAATCTCCTCCACAGAAAGAGCCGCCAGACACGACCCGCCACCTCTCTCACGCATCCATCATGTAGCCAGCTGCAAACGTTCTGGCAGGGCAGACAGGTTCCCCCGACCCAAGCTTCTCGTCGAGAAGATGGTGTCAATTGCGTTGAGAGACCAGTTGATCAAATCCATGATTTTTTGTTTTGAGAGCAGTGCGGAGAGGGTCTCTCAAAAGTTAAGACACAAGACTAGACGACACAAGAGGAGCTAAGCAGGGAAGGTAATGGGGAGGAGAAGGAGAGAAAATGCGACCCCCTTCAGTGAGAGCCAAGCAAGACACCTGTCCACCCCATTCAATCAGTAAGAATCCAACTACTAACATTGCCAAGACCAAAGAGCTGTCCGAAGACACTAGGGACAAAATTGTACACCTCCACAAGGCTGGAAAGGGCTACGGGGAAATTGCCAAGCAGCTTGGTGAAAAAAGGTCCACTGTTGGAGCACTCATTAGAAAATTGAAGAAGCTAAACATGACTGTCAATCTCCCTCACACTAGGGCTCCATACAAGATCTCACCTCGTGGGGTCTCAAGGATCCTGAGAAAGGTGAGAAATGAGCCCAGAACTACACGAGAGGAGCTGGTCAATGACCTGAATAGAGCTGGAACCACCGTTTCCAAGGTTACTGATGGTAATACACTAAGACGTCATAGTTTGAAATCATGTATGGCACGGAAGCTTCCCCTGCTTATACCAGCACATATCCAGGCCCGTCTTAAGTTTGCCAATAACCATTTGGATGATCCAGAGGAGTCATGGGAGAAAGTCATGTGGTCAGATGAGACCAAAATATAACTTTTTGGTTATAATTACACTAAACTTGTTTGGACGAAGAAGAATGATGAGTACCATCCCAAGAACACCATCCCTACTGTGAAGCATGTTACATTTGGGATGGTTTTTGGAATTAGTATTCCAAATATAACTACTTTGACGTGGCTAATGTGGGCTGTTCTTGTACATCCTGGCTGTAACTTATTTGACGCGATCTATGTAAGTTATCATTGGACACGTTATTTTTAACTTTATAAGATACGGCCATTCGAGCTGGGGTATGCTCTACACAATCCATGGTGCTCAACCGGGGAGTGCCTTGGCCAGATATGATCATGTCCAGCAACAGTCTATGTGGGCCCCATCAAAAATGTTACAACTGTACAAAATTAGCTAAAAACTGTCCAAATCAGCACCCTGTTCATTGCTTATTCAGCAGGTTATACATTGTTCAGGTTGTCACTGGACAAGTCATTTTATGCAGTTTTTGTGAAAAGAACACATCAGACAGTTTACATTACATTTCCATTTAGGTATTTAGCAGATGGTTTTATCCAAAGTGACTTACAAGAATTAGGAAACAATCAAGCAATTTGTCATAGGATAATCTTCCAATGTGGAAATTGATTCTCCTGGGTTTCCTTTCATAGCCCAGGCACCTGAACCTGAGCTTCCTGTCATGAATAAAAGGACTGAAGCAGAGTCCCCTGAGCCTCCTGTCACGCCCAAAAGGTCTGATCCAGAGTCCCCTGAGCCTCCTGCTACAGGCAAAAGTTCTGAAAAAATCTGGCAATCATTTGGCCAAAATGACCAAACACCATGGGTTCACTAACCTGGCCCAGAGGGCCTCTTTATGCTCTCTATGCAGCTTCCTCCTGCTGCTGCTGCTGCCACTAGCACCACCCTGGTCTTCAGTTCCACCTGGGTTCCTGTTGCTGGATTCCAGTTCCTCTTGTGTTTCTGTCACCTCTGGCACCTCCTCCCTGGCTCTGTCCTGCCTTTCTGATTTGACACATCATGGGCCAGGCCCTCCGTCCCTCCCCCTGGTCCGCCACAGTCCCTCCACCCACTTGGACTCTTGTGTCTTCTTTATTTTCTTTGGGAGCATCTGGAAACCACTCTTAAGGGGGGAGCTCTGTCATAATCCTGTCTTGTGTTTTCCATGTCTATTATTAAGCAGTGTTGTATTCTTATGTATGTTTGTAGTTCGTATATATATATTAGGGCTGTCAATAGATTAAAAAATTAATCTAGATTAATCGGAAATTAATCACACATTTTTATCCATTCTACATTTACCCTAATTTAACACTTTTCAGGTTTTTAATACTCTAATCATATATACATATATAGATGCTTTTTGCAAATTTATGTTAACAACAGCCTGTTTACATTTTTAACAGAATCATCAGCCATTGTTTTGTATATGAATTTTCCTTTCAGAAGAAATTTCTTTCTCCATTTTTGTTTGCTGCTGCATCATTTGTGACCTGTGCTGGCAAGTTGAGTCGGAATTAGCAAATTAAAAAAGAATAGTTGTTCATATGTTGACATTCACTATTAAAACATAGAACAATGCATGATTTGTTGAAATATAACAAAATATGACAGAACAACACCTGTTTGAAGTTGAAAGAGTCAAATTACCACAAAAATTACCACATAATTACCACATCCATACATTAAATTACCACATCAATACTTAATATCTATGTGATCATGTTACACATCACATATTTTTACCCAACAGTTAAGCAAACATTTACTTAAGACATAACAGATTATAGATCCTACCTGCGTGAATTCTTATCAAAAAGGATATTTTTAAAACCGTAATTTTGTGTAGATGTCTATATATCCGACTCGCGCTTCAGATGTCATATATATATTAGGGGTGTAACGATACATCAATTGCATGGTTCGGATCGGTTTACGGTTTTAGAGCCACGGTTCGGTCCGATTCGGTTCGGTTCGCTGTGGGAGTAGGGTTCCTGTCATTTTACCAGCAATGCTAAGGAACAATAGATTAACTTAATTTGATAATAACAACAAAAATAGCTTAAAATCAAACAAACTTCAAATCAAACTTTAACTGTAGTAATACAGGACTGTAAATAGCGGTTTATCAGGCGATAAATATCATTCCTTAGCTAAAATGCTGAAAATGTTACTGTTGAAGTCAACTAATGCATGAAATAAATATATGAATCTGTAAATCTGAGTATATTGTGGGTTTTTTATCAGTAATGAACTAATCAAGGTAATCATCACACACACACACACACACACACACACACACACACACACACACACACACAGAGGTCACGTTAGACTTTTTCACTTTTGAAAATTCCGCCATCACTTATTATCCGTCATTTCATGCTTTAATGATAATACAACCCGAATTCCAGAAAAGTTGGGACGTTTTTTAAACTCCAACAAAATGATAACTAAAAGACTTTCAAATCACATGAGCCAATATTTTATTTACAATAGAACATAGATAACATAGCAAATGTTTAAACTGAGAAATTTTACATGTATGCACAAAATGAGCTAATTTCAAATTTGATTTCTGCTACAGGTCTCAAAATAGTTGGGACAGGGCATGTTTACCATGTTGTAGCATCTCCTTTTCTTTTCAAAACAGTTTGAAGACGTCTGGGCATTGAGGCTATGAGTTGCTGGAGTTTTGGTGTTGGAATTTGGTCCCATTCTTGCCTTACATAGATTTCCAGCTGCTGAAGAGTTTGTAGTCGTCTTTGATGTATTTTTCGTTTAATGATGAGCCAAATGTTCTCTATAGGTGAAAGCAGGCAGGCCAGTTCAGCACCCGGACTCTTCTACGACGAAGCCATCCTGTTGTAATAGCTGCAGTATGTGGTTTTGCATTGTCCTGCTGAAATATACAAGGCCTTCCCTCCAAATGACGTCTATTTCAGGGAAGCATATGATGCTTTAAAACCTTTATATACACACTTCTCAGCATTTACAGAGCCTTCCAAAACATGCAAGCTGCCCATACTGTATGCACTTATGCACCCCCATACCATCAGAGATGCTGGCTTTTGAACTGAACGCTGATAACATGCTGGAAGGTCTCCCTCCTCTTTAGCCCGGAGGACACGGCGTCCGTGATTTCCAACAAGAATGTCAAATTTGGACTCGTCTGACCAAAGAACACTATTCCACTTTGAAATAGTCAATTTTCTTCTGGACCATGTTCACATATGGCTTCCTTTTTGCATGATAGAGCTTTAGTTGGCATCTGCTGATGGCACGGTGGATTGTTTATCGACAGTGGTTTCTGGAAGTATTCCTGGGCCCATTTAGTAATGTCATTGATACAATCATGCCGATGAGTGATGCAATGTCGTCTGAGGGCCCGAAAACCACGGGCATCCAATAAAGGTCTCCGGCCTTGTCCCTTACGCACAGCGATTTCTCCAGTTTCTCTGAATCTTTTGATGATGTTATGCACAGTAGATGATGAGATTTTGCAATTTGACGTTGAGGAACATTGTTTTTAAAGTATTCCACAATCATTTTATGCAGTGTTTCACAGATTGGAGAGCCTCTGCCCATCTTTACTTCTGAGAGATTCTGCTTTTCTAAGACATACCTTTTATAGCTAATCATGTTACAGACTTAATATCAATTAACTTGATGTTCTCCCAGCTGAATCTTTTCAAAACTGCTTGCTTTTTTAGCCATTTGCCAACTTTTTTGAGACCTGTAGCAGACATTACATTTTAAATGAGCTGATTAAGTGGATAAAGGTGTGGAGTTTCTCAGTTTAAACATTTGCTATGTTGTCTATGTTCTATTGTGAGTGGAATATTGGCTCATGTGATTTGAAATTCCTTTAGTTTTCATTTTATTTAAATTTAAAAAACGTCCCAACTTTTCCGGAATTCAGGTTGTAATTGTTTTTGTTTACATGTTCATTTTTAATCATGAACTTACAAAACGAGCATACAAGTTAAAATGTGTTTAATTATTTGTGAAGAAAAGAACAGATGAACAGAGACCATGCATCACTTTACATGTTTAACATCATGAAACAGACGAATTAATGATTAAACACGCAAACTTTGTGCTGAACAGGCAAATGTAAACAAATCAAATCACTGTTGCGATTAAAATAGCAACAAACGTGTAAACCCCATGTTTTTACCTCAGACAGACGACGTCTTGTTACATTTTTAGTTTTGTTCTGGAGAATGATCTTGCGCTCTTCCATTACACTTCGGTTAACCCGATCTGACATGCAGGCACACAAGGCAAGCACGCGAATGCAAGCACACACACACACACACACAGTTACGACAGATTGTGTGTGCTTTGTCTATGACACGAATTCCATTCCTGTACTCCACTGGAAAACCAAAATGTTCCCACACAAGAGACTTAAATCTGTCCGGTGGATCTGCAATCTCAGGCGGAGCAGCCATCCTGCGACCTGCGCTCACTCCAAAGTCACGTGACATGACATGCACTTGGAAAACAGTAACTTTGGAATATAATATTTAGAACAGCATTTAAAAAGCTCTTATTAGTCGTTACTAAAACAATTTAATCAAATGTATGCAAATATATATTTTTTTTAATTAATAGATAAGTTAGTCAGAGATAAGTGACATTAACCTCAACAATGGGCAGCAGGAGGCGTGAGAGTACCGCGGCACGACACGGGAGTTTCGCGATTCGTATCGTCGGTGGTGTATCGTGATCGGTCAGTTCGGTTTGTAATATCGTTACAGCCCTAATATATATATATATATATATAGTGATAGTGAACGAGATGCTTATAGTCATGAGACATTTTCCACAGTGCAGAACGGGCTCATTTTTACGTTATTAAGACTCTGATGTGTTTCATTATAATTTGCATTTGAAGATTTTCGTTGCAAAACGGGATAAATCAGCTTTTTTAATTGTTCAAAAATCTCCTTTTTTGGTTGCATTGTGCATTTTGGTTTTTTGTGCATTCCAATTAATATCAATGCAACGGCAGTTGGTTTGTTTTGATTTAAACCTTTATAACTTAAAAATACAGCTAAGTAGCACCATAAAACAAAATAATAACATGATATCATAATAATAAACATGTTTTGACAAAAATGTTAAAAAAAATTATTTATCTCGTTTTGCAACGAAACTCTTCATTTATGCCCTGAAGATTTCCACAAATTATTAAAACATTAGTCATTATTAAAAAAATTTAGGCATTTTTGCCTATACTTGATTGAATTGTAAGAGAGCAGGAAAGTAGAGGTGGAGAGCAGAGAACAAGACTAGCAAAGAACCCCGCATCTGCGCTATGTGTCAAAGCACTGCCCACTACACCAGCGGCTCCAAAAAAAATTGTATTATTTGCAATAATATTGCTTAAAATTACTTTCATAGACAAAAATATACCTGTTGCCAAACAGACTAATTTCTGTTATTAAAAAACTATTTGTAGCCTCTTATGGAATGACTGAAATTCCACAAGGGGGCGTATTTGTTCCTCAGGCGTTGCACAATAAACATGACATTCGAATATATTCATTATAAATCGTGAATGAAAAGTGAGATTCGAACGAATGTCCATTAGTGAACTAATTGTATACACTATTTATATCATAATTCGATCAGAAACGTCAAGATTGTGAGATGAACAAATCGTTTTGGATTTAAAGGCTTGGATATTCCATTTCCTTGGACTTTTGGGGATTTATGAACAATTTGTTTTGGACAATTTCACCGAAGCGGATAAAGGGAAGATTTTGAAGGTAAGTAAATAACCTAAATCGGCACCGCCCGGTTCAAGTAACTAACAACTAGATTACAGTTTTATGACTGCTATAAATCATATGATGCTTTGTGTGTGCGCTTAATGGAATCCCGAAAGTCCAAGCTTTCAAACGATGTGCCGCATGGCCGTATATTTTGAAGATTTAGTGCTTGAAAGTTACAATAACGTTTATGCAGCCTCACGTGCAAGGGAGGGGGTGTGCCATGTACGGCACAGTGTTCCTTATTAGGTCAAATAAAATTTTAAATAATTTTAAAAATAGATGACTTAGACTGAATATGAAAGAAAAAGCAGCCAATAAGAGCTCAGATGAAATGTGAACTCCATTTATCCTAAGGTGAAACTTTAAGAAGATTCTTGATAAAATGACACAAGTACGGTTTGCAATTTCTAGGCAAAGGGTGTCGGCTCTTCAGATGATAAAATATAACAGAGCTTTGATTTATTCTGGATGTTTAAATAACAACATTATCCCCACAGTTTGTATTCTATAGTTTGTATGAGCTTATTATTATTAAAGAACAAGTGAGTGTTTCAAAACCATTTAACCGGTAGTGTATTTAATCCATAAATTTATCCAAAATTAAGGCATTCTTACTAGTAGCTAAAAGTACTGCCTTTTATTTATTTAAAGAGATGTTTTTGTTGATTTGTTCCAAAAGTGTTTAAGACCAGTTACCAGTGTATTAAAGAAATGCTAATAATTCAGTGATTCAAGAAATCTAGATATTCACACCTGAAAGACAGTCATGATGGAGGCTGGAAATGTATCAAAATTAGTAGGAGTGTAGTCTTCAAAGATGAACCTGTGGAAAAAGAAACAGTAACATTTGCTTTAGTTAAAACTCCATTTGACCATCTGCACTGCAAAAATGCACTTTCCAGTACATTTCTTTTAATAAATTGTGAGGTTTTTTTGCATTATCTTTAGGTTTTAACATTTATATGCTTTTCAGAACAAAATGTACAGGGATTATATCTTTAAATAAGGAAGACATATGGCTAGACGGATATAGAAATATAGTAATCCCACAATTTAAAGTGCCCATATTATGACTGCTTTTCCACAAGTTAAATAGGTGTATGAGTTTCGAAATAGCTTGTAGGAAAAGATTGTTACCCATCTCTAGTAGCCTCTGTTTCAGTGCATTTCAGATTGTGCCATTTTGAGGTGGTCATTACATATTTATGAGCTGCTGCTCCTTTGATCACGCCCCACTACTAACGCCATGTGCCCGTGCGTGTGCGTCTGTATCGTGAGCAGTACAGACCATACTGTGTTATTTTTATATATTATTATTAACGGTTTATGTTGCCAACAGACAAATCAAGTAAAAAGTATCACTAATAAGTACACTCCAGGAGAAGAAACTCATGACCAGTGTTGGGCAAGTTACTGAAAATTAGTTACAGTTACTAGTTACTTCTTTTAAAAGTAACTGAATTACTCTACCAGTTACTGTATATCAAAAGTAATTAGTTACTAAGAAAAGTAACTTTTAAGTTACTTTTATTTCTGCTTTTTAAATGTAAATATGAACAGTACTGAACAGTCAAACAATAAAATAATATGGATGGGCTATTTTACACGTAAGACTCTAATATATCACATACTGTAGGAGCCTATTTTGCTTTAGATTCAACCTTTGAATATTTTTGTTAGAAATTATCTTATTATGTAAACTTACTTTATTTATGTATATCATTTAGATCATTTAGACAAATATTCTGCATGTTTACAAAAATATATAATGTGTTAAATTTGTGTAGTGTCTCTTTAAAAATTTGGAGACAATTGTGTCAACATGTCATATTTTCTAAAATAAATTATAATTTTTCTGATTTCATATTTATTTTAATAAGTTAGAAACGTCTCCACTGTGTCCTGCTGACAGGCGCGATGCGCGTTCAGCAGATGAGGCAAATTATGGGTCCTCCGAAGGTTAGACCGTCTCATTTCAGTTCTATTCGCGAACTTCTGAGCGTCTTGAAAGGCAGAGTGCTCACCTTTTATCGCATGCTTAGTAGGGTGCAGCCCTTGAATTGGAACACAGCTTGTGAAGCTCGCGGCAGGGACTGTGCTCTTTGGTCATATACTGTTTGTATATATTTTCTGTTGGATTTAAATGATACACAGGATTAAAGGAAGATATTTAATCAAAAAACGGAGTAGGCTACGTGGATTGTTTTGTCGGACGGACACAGAGCGAGTGGATTGTTTTTTTGGATACGGAGAGACTGAAACTAAAACTAAAAGCGAGCTCACAGATACTATGGAGTTTTAACACGGATGTACAGCGCAGTGTGAATATTTTTGTGGAAACAACAATCGCGGACGTTCTCTTCCATGAAGGCAGATGTAAGCATCTAAGAATATATGAACATTTCTTAGATTTATTACTTTTGTGGACTACAAATGCAAGTTAATGTCATGCCGGGATTGCTTGGCGAAGATAATTTACAAACATGAGTCCGGATGGATTATGACTTGCGCACAATTTTTAAACAAAGGTATGTTGTCCCGTTTAGATTTTTCATGTTCATTCTATATGCACTGTCAGCTATGATGAAGTGTAATGAATCATTGCGCCGCCAACCACGGTCCTGCGACGTCAGATATGTCTTGTCTATTTTTTACAAAATAGAGTAACGCGAGTAACGAATTTGTAATTGCGTAATTGTAATTGCGTTACTTGATTTAAAAAAATGACACACAATGATTCCAGAGTAAATTGTGATGTAGCAGTCTCAACAATACACTCGTTTTCCCTGGACAATGCTAACAAATTCCCGTTATAAAACATTTTCAAACGCATTATTTTAGCAAATGACAGAAATTTAGACCCAGCGGGGGATGTATACTGCTTGTGAACCACGTGCTAATTGCTAGAAGCTAGCGGGAGGTCCCGACCGTATCTTGGGAAAGTGATAGAGACTCGGGGGTACGTTAGCTTCGTCAGAAAAGCCGGGTCGGTAAGGCCCGGTCTCGGTTAGTTTGGCAAAACACTTTTAGTTTGGCAAACCACTATTAATGAGTTCATGTAGAATTGTAAAATAAAGCCGTTAAATTTTTTTTTTAACTTTCGAAACCACGCTGCAAACTATCTAGCCTGCAAAAAAATATCTATATAGCCTACTGTCTAAACAATATTATTCCCATTACTATATATTTAAAAGGTATAATTTACAGGATTAGCATCAACGTATAGTCTCTGTTTTGAGATACAGATGCTCTCTAGCATCATAAATGTAGTTTGTGACTGAAGATGACAACATGCAAAATATAACTTTGACTTCTTACCTTTTGTTTTGATATATCGATTGCGAATCGAACTCTGTTTCAGATGTGTGAATAATCCATGAAAGTCAAAAAAAAATCCAAAATCCAAAATGACAATTTTTGTCCACAAATGTGTATAATCTGTGAAATATAGATACATAGTCTGTTGTTTACATCAGATTTCGCATGAACGTCTTATCGCTTACAATACACTGTATATAAGATTACTCCGGGTTCCAATAAACACGCGTTAAAACTTTGTTTTTAAAAGTAGGCGGGACTATAATCCATAATATCAAAATAGCGCTGTTATTTCCGTGAGAAATGATAACAGCATAGAGGGTATCAGCGAAGTGACTGCTCTGTGCTCTCTAGCTACCTGGTGGGTGGAGACCTGCGAGTGGGGTGGTGGGCGGTAAAATTCAAACGGAATGTGACGAAACGGCTAGTTACGTCACAACGGCGCTGAGTTTAAACTCGTGCAATCTGAGACTCAATGCAGAGGACATTCAGAAACGTGTATCTCACTCAAAACAGCATGGATGTATTTTTTTCCAAGTTTTTTTTTCTAACAATCAGAGACACAAATGAACACCCCAAAACCCAGAAAAAGTAAGTTTTTCATAATATGGGCATTTTAACTTAAGTAAAAACTGGCTTGTCAGCAAAAACACGTTAATGCATGCGATTAATTCATTACTTATTAACACATAAAATAAATTTATTTTATATTTAAAAAAGCATTAAAAGTCACATAAAACACGCTGTTTCTGCATTTCTGATGTTAATCTGGAGTACCTATAGAGTAGTATTACATCCTTTATATCTTAGAAGAGTCTTTAGTTTAATCAGATTTATAAAAGAAAGATGCAAAACTTTGCTGCTACCCCGGATAAACAAACTATATCCATTGTTTCCTAAAGGCTGACTTATTTCTTCTTACATCCATAAACACACTTCTTCTTTCGTGCCATTGTTGAGTTTTGAAATTAAACAAAGCTGTCTCGTAGTGTAATGTTTGTAAGTTCTAGCGTCTCCCGCTGATTGACGGGTGCGCGGGGTTTTCCGGGGGAAGTGCCCATAAAAAGAAGTGATACGTTTAGAAACCCCTGAAACGTCAGCTGGACCCGTAATTAAAACAATTTTCCGAAACTTGTATGAACCCTGACGAAGTGCATTCGACATAGAAATACTCTGTAACAAGCCCAACTGCTTTTTTTACACTTTGCCTACGTTTAGCATGAGAAAACAACTCTTAAACAGTGTTAATAAGTCAGAATGCATGAAATACCATTGAACCCCCCCCCCCTTTAAATAATTAATCACATTCAGTCAGACCACTACAGGGAGGTGTGTTTTCAGTATTGCGCGGACTGACTGGCGTGTGGCGGAGTTAGCCGAGGGCGTTTCGAAAGAATATGGAGTACTCTGCTCTCAAGGAGCTCTGTCACACCTCAAGGTGTATGTGTGCTCTATCTGTGATTTATCTGTCTGTGACAGATGCTTTCCCCAAAAAACTATGCAAAAGACAAACATACCCCTTGACTGCTTTTCAAGACACCAAGGAATTTTTAAGGTAAAGCATCATTTCAATTAGGTATTTAATGTTACAGTGTCCAATTCAATTCAGGGTGCAAAGGTTGCTTTGCTGTTCAGTTTTCAATAATAAATTTGTATTAAATACCTCCATTAATTATTTTATAAACATTAAACATGTTTTGACCCATCGTAACTTTAATTGATCATATGTTGTGTATGTGGCTTGTGTGCCCTATTATAACTATTCATAAATGCAACCAAAGATTTTACTATTAGAGCACAAAATTGTTTACAAGAACATATAATTACTCCTATGTCACTTATTTATACTCACAAAATGCACCACTTTTTTACCTTTAAATGTAAAAATGTACTAAATTTGTTAAGTCTAATGGTTTGCATTGGGGCATATAGTAAATGATGACAATAAAGGTTAACAAAAAAATATTTCCATGATAAGCATGTGATTAATCACAAAAATATTTAGTGATTGACAGCCTTAGTAAAAAACGTCTCAGGTAATACATGTAACCATGGTTCCCTAAGAAGAGAATGAGATGCTACATTGACAAAGCTACACTATGGGAACACCGTTTCTGTGAAAACATCTGAAGCACTTATGTGAAATCAGTCCAATGGTCAGGTGACACATCATAGGCAGGTTACGCAGGAACCAGAAAGCTACAAAAGAGCATCTGGCAAGCTGGCTTCAGCTTAAATGTGCTGAAGCAAGGCATGACAGGGATGCAGAAAGTATGGCAGGAAGATGCAGCGTGTGGTTCTCTTCTCAGGGAACCATGTGTAACCTGAGAGGTTTCATTGAGGGAACTCGTACTGCATTGCTGAAGCTAGGCTATGAGAATGATCTACCAAAGCACCATGCTAACAAATGCCTGTGGTGTGTGTTTGTAACCATCGCGCATAGTTAAAACATAAGCACCTGGCCCCAGGTAGCGCCCATATCTAATTCATAAAACCTAATGAACATGAGCAGAGAGGATTATCCTGCCTCATTACAGACATCCTGAACTGAAGCCCATAGCCACAAGCCCTAGAGGCTGCCATACCTCGAGTAAAATGAGCTTTGATGGCAATTTGGGAAGGCCGTCCAAAGGTCTCATAAGATAGAGAAATAGCTTCAACTATTCACTTACTTAGAGTTTGAGTGGTCACCAGAAGGCCTTTCTTGGGCAAACCAAAGCATACCAAAAGTTGCTCAAATTTCCACGAAAAAGATTTGTGAGCATAAGCATTCACTGGGCACAACAAATTAAGCTTTTCTGATTCTGATCCCTAAATGGGGAATGACAGAAAGCCCATCATTAATAGCACATTAATTAATACCTTAAGCCCATAACCAGGCCTCTGGGACAAAAAAATCTTAACGACCCAAGGTGCAAATTCCAACTTGTACAGTAGGCACGAGCACAGACCCCCTGCTAAAAAGGTGTTTCAGAGCTAAAAAGACCGCCAACATCACTAGGCAATCTATGTGCCAACTAAGCTGATAGACTTAAATAACTTATGACCCACATGGCCTTCCATAACTGCTCCCCAGCCTGTGAGGAATGCATCTGTTGTAAGCCTAAAATACAGTCAAAAACCGCCCACAGACCACCTCCAAAGACCTACATCATCAACTTTATGCATATGGTGTCACTGTGCATCGTTCAACAATTCAGCACACTTTGCACTTTGTTGCAAAAGAAGCATTTTCCGCACACACACCACAAACGAAGTTGCTTGAGATATGCAAAGCACATTTGGACAAGCCAGCTTCATTTTGGAATAAGGTGCTGTGGACTGATAAAAACAAATATTGAGTTATTTGGCTATAACAAGGGGTGTGGCAGCAAAAGAACAAAGCGTTCCAAGAAAAAACACTTGCTACCACAGTAAAATTTGGTGGAGGTTCCATCATGCTGTGGGGCTGTGTGGCCAGTGTCGGTACTGGAAATCTGGTTAAAGTTGAGGGTTGCATAGATTCCACTCAATATCAGCAGATCAACTCCACAGTCTCCTTTGTCTGCCCCTTTCATGCCCTGGAACCCTGCCTTGTCCACTTTCATGCCCTGGAACCCTGCCTTTTCCCCTTTTGTGCCCCCTGTTATCCCTGCCACAGTTTGCACCTTTTGGACCTGCCTCTCCCAAGGCCCCCACTAAACCCACCCGGACTCCTTCCAAAGCTACACCCAGAAAATCTGGGACTCAAATCCCACAAAATTCTACCCAACCTGGACCACTCCCTATGAACTGTTTCATTCTGCCACCCCCTCCCTTGTTTATTGTTTTTGTTGACTCACCCTAATCCTTTTGTTATCATTGCTAATTTGCCTTTGTTAATTTTTTAATGTCCTATTGGTTTTTGTCTAGTGTTTAGTCTACCTTGTCTTGTGTCTCCCCTTGATGGCAGCCAGGTTGCGTCCCTTGAGGGGGGGGGGGTACTGTCAGGATCCTGCGTGTATCATGTCTTGTTTTTATTCTAGTCTGTTTAAGCAGGATTTTGACAGTACAATGTTTTGTGTGGGAGATGCGTGGTCTTAGTATTGTTCTTATTAGACCATGTATTTCTTGTGTCTCGTCACTTTTTACCCGCTCCCTGACTTATTATTTTCCCCTGTTCCCCTCATTAGTTCTCCTATTTAATGTCCTGGTGTTTGATATTCTTCACTTGTGCGTTTGTCTTTCTACCTGTGAGTATTGTGACCAATTTATCCCTAGTTTAGTTTAGTTTAGTTTAGTCTAGTTTAGTGTCTGTTAAATGTCAAGTTTAGTCTAGTCCAGTTAGTATTTTGTATTTAAGTCTTGTTTCATGTTGTGTGCCCCATTGTGGGTTTTTGTTTTGCTGTTTTCTCGTTGTGTTTAATAAAGTGAACATTGTGTTTCTACCCATGTCTGCACTTGGGTTCATCTGGAAATCACTGACAATTGTGGTGTAAAACAATTGACCGCAAAGGGCGCTCCTACAGACTGGAACATACTGGCATCAAGACTGAGCGATAACAGCCCTCAGGGTTTTTTTTACCCTGGCCAGCTGATGCTAAGTGCAGTACAACAACCCTTCAGTCTCTTTAGTCATTTTACAGGATTTTTTAAATGATAAACATTATGGAAAATACACAAAAAATGCTTCCTGGATTTGTCCTGGATCGTTTGATTTTTGGTTCTTTCACTCTGCCAATGATTTTCGATAATCTGTGTGTGCATTCACACAGATGCCATAAAGATCTAATGAAGACATGACATATTTAAAGTCCTGCAATTGGTAGGTTTTCCTGCAACATCTGAAGTTCAATTATTTTCCATAATTTATCTTTGGAGAAACCACGCACATGCATTTTTGTTTATTATAGGTCAAATGAGCATGTGACATGCTTTTCTTTTATGCTGGTAAATGATCTCAGTTTCAGTGCAGAGAGTGAGGAGCTCCCTGATCTCGGCTTTAGTCCAGTTTGCAGACAATTCTCGTCCTAAATGTTAATCTGCATTTAAATCCCCCAATTTAAAGAGCTGAACAATAACTTTTTTGTTGCAATTGCATGTGCATCCTCACTATGGCATGCTCCTTACTGCACACCCTTTATGGCATTGTTTCTGTCTTTGTTTACACAGGATGCTTCCTAGGTCCCCTTTACGAGAGTGTAAGACAGGTGTTTAAGAGATCAACATTGGGTACCCATAAAGCAATTAAATCCTCAGGTGGTTAGATAACCAGGACTCAACCCCTTTATCTTCCTCTCCTAGATTCTATATCACAGAAGGTCTATTGAATCTATATAATATACAATTTATGTTGTGAATCTACCAAGGTTTCATCTTTATATTTGATGTCATTTTAAAGGTCATGGTGGGATGGTTGAAAAGGTCAAATTTCTATCATTCTAAGAGAAACAGAACATGACCCCAGAACATTTACGTGACATGTTTATGTTCATGCAGAAGCCTCTCTGACAAGTTTATGTGGATGGGTTAGGAATGTGTGTTAGCATTTCTTACAGGTGTTAGAGGGTGAGTCCACCATTGAGAAACAAATGTTAACTTTAAAGATTTTGGCCCGTAGTTTTGGTCCATGATTTGAGCAAGCAGGATCAAATCATCAGATGTGTTTGACACTATCTGTTGGATAGGATGTAGCTACTTTCTTACCTGCCACCAAACAGCTGCATGCCAAGTAAAGCAAAGACCACAATGAACAGGAAGAGGAGGAAGAGCAAACTGATGATAGACTTCATAGAGCTCATTAGGGACACCACCAAGTTTCGCAAGGATGACCAATATCTGAAAAATATATACATTGTCACTATATACATACACACTATATATACATTGTCACTTTTTATTTATATCTTATTGCTGAACATCTTATCTTCACTCACTTGGTAATCTTAAAGATTCGCAGCAGCCGTAAAGCCCTAAGCACACTGATACCAAAAGACACTCCAGGCCTGAAGAATCCCCAGATAACTTCAAAAATACTACCCACAATCACCTGCAGAAAGCACACGACATTACTTACACACATATTGTTTTCAGAAGGTATCAGGGTCACATGATTATAAATGACTGATTTATCTTGTGATTCCAGCTGAATGATCAAGAAGGAAGAGCAATGAATTATGTATACAAAAATGAAGTAAATCAAATCAGAATGAACCTACAGAGGACTGCATTATGCTGTGTTGGTACTGCAAAAACCACAGCATTCATAAAGCAATATTCTTTTTTGTTGTCACTCTCTGTATCTGACTTCGTAAGTTCATTGGGGGCATAGACCAAATACACAAACATGTTTTGGGTCCAACAAAGTCAACTCAACATGTTAATACCCCACTTTAAATGCACTTCTAAAGAGCCAATAAAGATATCCAATGGCATGGGTGAAGGTATCAGTGTGTTCTGTCTTCTCTCTGCACTTTTGATAGAATTGTCTTGATTTAGCTTTAAGACAAGGTTTCTCCATTCCAGTTTTAAGTTGAGGCTTCTCTATTTAATTCTAAGTTGAGGTAGTTCCAGGTTAACTTAAAATGAGGTATTCTCCAATCTAACTTAAACTAAGGTACTATCCAATGTAACTTTAACTGAAGCATTCTCAATTTCAACCTAAGTGTAAGCATTAACCTCTAATTTCAGTCTTTTTCCTGAATCCATATAATGGTTATATTAAGAATTACTGACACATTAGAATATGTCAAATGTAACAATTTATTATGCCAGGCAGGTTCAGCTAATTAAAGAATACAAAACAGAATATGATTTCATTCCAATTATTTAAAATGATCAAGAGTTGCAAAGGTTACAAAGTCTTACCTTGTACACTCTACAAACTACTTCCATGAGTGTAGAACAAACAGAATCGTGTGGGAAGATTCTGATTACAGAATGCTTCCATACTGTTTTAATACACACACACACACACACACACACACACACACACACACACACACACACACACACACACACACAGGTGATTTAGGTGACTTTGAAAGTGGCATGGTTGTTGGTGCCAGACGGGCTGGTCTGAGTATTTTAGAAACTGCTGATCTTCTGCGGCAGTTCTGTGAGCGCAAATGCCTTGTTGATGCCAAAGTTCAAAGAAGAATGGCCAGCCTGCTTCGAGCTGACAGAAAGGCAACAGTAACTCAAATGACCTCTCGTTACAACCGTCATATACAGAAGAGCATCTCTGAACGCACAACACGTCGAACCTTAAGGCAGATGGGCTACTGCAGCAAAAGACCACACCGAGTACCACTCCTGAGAGCTAAGAACAGGAAACCAAGGCTACAATTCACACAGGCTCACCAAAATTAGACAATAGAAGATTGGAAAAAATGTTGCCTGGTCTGATGAGTCTTGATTTCAGCTGCAACATTCAGATGGTAGAGTCAGAACTTGGCATCAACAACATGAAAGTATGGATCCATCTTGCCTTGTATCAATGGTTCAGGCTGGTGGTGGTGGTGTAATGGTGTGGGGGATATTTTCTTGGCACACTTTGGACCCATTAGTACCAATTGAGCATTGTGTATTGTTTCTGACCATGTTCATGCCTTTATGACCACAGTGTACCCATCCTCTGATGGCTACTTCCAGCAGGATAACACGCCATGTCATAAAGCGCAAATCTTCTCAGACTGGTTTCTTGAACATGACAAAGAGTTCACTGTACTCAAATGACCCCCACAGTCACCGGAGCTGAATCCAAAATCGTATACTTACTGTGTAGGTACTGACCTTCCATCAGTACCTACTTAACGTGCGATAAGACAGTACGTTTGTTCGCGTTAAGTATGGACAGCATCCTCCATGTGGACGTTATCATGCGACCTATGACGTTGTAGACTTGTTCGAGTTCATGCGGAACCACAAGAACCGACAGGAGATTGACATCACAATACCGCGAGAGCGACTCGAAATCAGAGTTCTCCGTATGATTTCTGTAATCGCTCTCATGGTACTTTGATGTCATCCACCTGTTGGTTCTTACAGCGGTGCATAAACTTGAACAAACATGAAAACATATGCATGTGTATGAGGGACAGGTGCACTAACACCTGATTGCATCAGTAACTTCACAACTCTACTATGGTCTCTGTCAGTGTTACAGATATATTACATAATTTTGTAGTGGACAAAAATAAGTAAAACAAGCAGATTGTAATTTAATATCTATTGTCAGATGACAGCTGTGCTTGAATACAAACTAGATTATAAACATTTTAGTGAAGCAATCTCTTGTATTTACTTTAAACAACAGGAAACATGAATAAAAAATGACTAAATAAAACAATCACAATAAATGAAAACGTATAGAAGTGAATCCCATATGAAACAAAACTTTATTTAAATGTATTTTTCTAACAAACCATCACATATTTACTGTCATCTCAACACAGCTGTGATAATTCTAGAATCTGCTGAGCACTTTGTGGCATATCCTGGGTCTGTGCATGAAGTCAGGGTGCTGAGGAACAGCCCTGTGTAACGTATCGAAATCATCCGATTGGCTGGTCTCCGGTCGATTGCTTTGCTTTCCCGTGGCATCATGGCCTACTACATTTTCAGTAAGTAGGCGGTTTCGGACGATACTTAAGTACACGTGCCTCTGAATCTCGCGAGAAATAGTCCAAAATCCCGGTAATTCTCGCCTACCCTTTTACATATACTGAGGTTTTGGACATACTATTCGTTCGCTTACTGCTTTTTGCCTACTATATAGTATGGCAGTATGCGGTTTCGGATTCAGCCCACATCTCAACCCAATGGACCATCTTTGGGAAGTGGTGGAACGGGAGCTTCGTGCCCTGGATGTGCAGCCAACAAATCTGCAGCAATTGCGTGATGTTATCATGTCAATATGGGCCAAAATCTCTGAGGAATGTTTCCAGTACCTTGTTGAATCAATGCCACGAAGGATTAAGGCACTTCTGCAGGCAAAAGGGGGGCAAACCCGGTACTAGTACTAGTACCCAATAAAGTAGCCGGGGAGTGTATATACAGATGAGACAAATAATCCTGAAGTCCCAAATCAGGATTTGGTTGGTCAGGTTCTTGTGACATGAAGGGTCACCAAATTGGATTTTTAACCATCTGTGATATAGATCTCCTCAGGTGGACAGACCTCTAGCAGGAGTGCAGATTGTGCCTTAAGTTCTACACTTTGATACACTTTATAGACCTTTTTACCGGTCACACAATTACCTTTAAAATGACACCCAACATGAAGATGAAACCTTAGTACCATCAGAACATATAATGGAATCTGAAATTTGGGAGAGGAAGATAAAGAGGTTGATCCTGGTTATCAGCACCACCTGGGAATTTTAATGCTTTATGGGTATCAACCAGGGCAGGACTTAGGTGGGTGGGGGCCCCTGGGCTTAAGTAAATTTTGGGCCCTAGACTCAGAATAAAAGGTGCTAAAGCTGTCACTGGGACGGTAGTCATTAAAAGTGTCCTAATATATACCATTTGGGTACAGGTATGGGTACATTTGTATCTATGATGTACTAATAAACGAGGGCAGGGGTGTCATTTTTACTGGGGACGAGGGGTCATGTCATGACTTCAAAATCATTGGTTTTGATTTTTTAACTGCACATTGCCATCACCACGAAAGAGTAGAGAATCATTCTGCCTGCGTTAAGGTGCACATCATGTACACACTCTAAAAATAACAGATTTAAAGCTCTAATAAGAGCAGAGGTGGAAAAAGTAATAAAATATTGTACTCAAGTAAAAGTAAAGTTACTTTAATAATATTTTACTTAAGTAAAAGTAAAGTTACTTGTCTAAAAATCTACTCAAGTAAAAGTAAAAAGTAAGTCATTTTAACTTTACTCAGAGTAAAAGTTACTTTTTTACAGCGGGAAGAGGTGGAGGATTCTATACTAGTCAACATTTGAAGTGGATCAAAAACGTTTATCAAAGTTGTCCTAAGACAAGAACGGGTATTGGGTATTGATTTTAAGACAACTTTTAGAAAAGGTTTTGATCCACTTCAATTGTTGACTAGTGTAGTATAGTTCAAAAACGACAAGGGAATATACATCTCAAACTAGTTGTTTTTAATTGTAGGAACATCTTTACAATTAAAGTGCAATAACAAAAAGTTAATAAAATAAACAGCTTTTTTAAAGTAAGAAACATTTATGGAATTGTTTAATGATTTTTACATTTGAGTTATGCACTTTTGAAGGTGGCTAGCAGCTAGTAAATATAATCACTATAGTAAGGTTGTAATTGATGTATTGGTAACATACATTATTTTATTAAACTATATATCTAGTTTAAATGAGCATATAATGAGATGAGTGCCATGTCTATATACATTTGACACGTTTATTATCTTCTTACTTCCCTGACCTGGGTACCTGATGACATTTATTCTTCTCTCTCTCTCTCTCTCTCTCTCTCTCTCTCTCTCTCTCTGCAATGTCTAATGACCTACGCATTCTCGAGGACGTTTTAAAGTTGTGTTTGACTTGACGCGAAGCTGCTAGACCTCGGAAGATAATGCGCATGGTATTAAAAAACACGTCGTGCAATTTCGTACTTAAGAGCATGAATCCTACCTTTCATAGAAATGAAACACTCGCTTCGCGTCAGTGGAAAGTGGTCGCTTAAATATGACCAGAGGTTTCTTTCATAAGATTTGAACCGAGGCGGGTCTGCATTAGCGCGCGCCTGTCTCGTCTGCTCCATGGTTCTTTTTGCGCGTTCCCCCGGGCCCCGCCCATTTACATCCGTTGCGCGTCTTTAACACCTTGCTTTTTAAAATATTTTTTTACTCAGTAACGGATATGATTTAAAATGTAGCGAAGTACAATACTTTAAATAAAACATACTTAAGTAAAAATAAAAGTACAGATTTTAAAAACTACTCAAAAAAGTAAAAATACACCAAAAACCTACTCAATTACAGTAACTTGAGTAAATGTAATTCGTTACTTTCCACCTCTGAATAAGAGCACAGTCAACGATGAAACGGCAGAAGCAGAAACAGATGACTTTAAAGTTTAAAGGTTTTTAATGCACTGTTTTCACTCCATCTAATAATTCAAATATACTGCAAATACTACATAATGATTTCAGCATAGGATGAAAAAGTGTGAATAGTAATTGTTTCTGTGGACTGAAAAAAGTCTATGCTTATATACTATTATAGCATATTGGGCTTTCTTTTTCTTTTTGTACTGTTCTTACAACAAAACCCAACGTTGTGTGTTTATTTTTGAAGTGATCTTTATCACTTCAGCGTCTTTTTGGCATAACCAGACAAATACTCAAATATGTCAAAACAGGTGTCTTAAGTACTATTCGGACGGGATTAGTTTTACATAAGGAGGAGGGGTAAAACAATTTTTATCTTAGCTTCTCAGTGATTTTAGTCCTGTCCGAATGCTCCATGTCAGTAATCATTACGGACAATGTCAGTAAAGATTACTGCGACTTTTACCTTCTGTAAAAATGTCCAGAGAAATGACCTCAGGTAATACTAATCCAGTGCGAATAGACCAGCTGTAAATATACCGTAAAACTTCAAATAATAGCCCGGGCTTTTATTTTGCCAAACCTATCGTCACACCAGGCATCTAAAAGAGACAGGCGTCTATAAGAGACAAGCTTTTATTTTAATTGTTCAAGCATGACAGCAGGAGGTTACCAAATATTACGATATCAGTCTTAAATTATTGGCAGCATAAATTAAGCAAACGAGGATAAGCGTTTTTATTGGTTGTTGCGTTACCAGCAGCCATATCACCCTGTAGCCCAAGACAGCTTGCCCACTGAAGCTAAGCAGGGCTGAGCCTGGTCAGTACTTGGATGGGAGACCACCTGGGAAAACCAGGTTGCTGCTGGTAGTGGTGTTAGTGAGACCAGCAGGGGGTGCTCACCCTGTGGTCTGTGTGGGTCCTAACACCCCAGTATAGTGATGGGGACACTATACTGTCAAAAAACACCGTCCTTCGGATTAGATGTTAAACCGAGGTCTTGACTCTCTGTGGTCATTAAAAATCCAGGCATGTCCTTCAAAAAAGAGTAGGGGTGTGCCCCGGCATCCTGGCCAAACTTGCCCATTGGCCTACTAATCATCCCCTCATACTAATTGGCTATATCACTCGGTCTCCTCTCCACTAATAAGCTGGTGTGTGGTGAGCGGTCTGGTGCAATATGGCTGCTGTCACATCATCCAGGTGGATGCTGCACATTGGTGGTGGTTATGGAGATTCCCCTGTTCATATGTAAAGCGCTTTGAGTACTGAGAAAAGCGCTATATAAATGTAAGGTTTTTTTTTTTTTTAAATCTTACACAGATACAACAGTGCTATTTTCTTATTGGCTATTGTGTAGCCTCTTTCTTTTCTTTTTTTTTTTTGATCGGCTGATAAGTGGCACGTGGCAGGCTCGGCTAGAACTCCAGGGGAGACGGGCTTGATAGAGAGAGCGGTGCAGCCAGATACATTTTGAGCGCTGCAGCATATTAAATATACCGGTATGATAAATCGTTTTTTCGCGTGAGAAATACAATGTGTGGTGGGAGTGCATGCATGACAAAAGACTGAAAGCCCGGCTATTATCAGCGGCCTCAAAACACTACCGGCCCTCCGGGAAAAGTCCCAACTCTCCCGATTGCCACTCCGCTTACTGTCATCATCACTGCAATCCTGACGACGAACGTTGTGGTGTTGTCATAGTGATGAGTAACGGAACAATTGTGTCTGTCACGTGACATCTACCGGTAATCAAAACTTTAGCATGTGCAATCTGCACCATATAACTGGCTTAAACAGACAATCTGACGAAGATTAGAAGATTAAATACAACCAATGAAGACGAGAGGTGATGCGCTGTGCAAACGAGTTACCCCTCCCACTTCTGAATGTTTTACTGAGATTTCTAATCCCGTCCGAATTGACCATTAATATTACAGACGTCCTGTGGTAAAATTACATTACTCCATCTACCCCTGTAAAACTAATCCCATCCGAATAGGGCTATTGTTAGTGTCATAGTAAATAATTGGTTACTATATGTAAATAAAGTTTAGTAAGTAAGTAAAGTTTATTTATATAGCATGTTTATCACAGCAGCGCTGACTAGTGATGGTCAACCCGGATCTTTTTAAGGATTCGGGTTATTCTGAGTCACTCACTAATATGATCCGGGTTGTGCGAGTCACTTGAGTCACTTGAATCACTTGGTCAAAATCTCCCAGTTCCAATCGCTAATACTAATGCAACCAAGCAACTCAGATCACGCATGCAGCTACGAGTCTACGACTCCTCTGCTCGCAAAAAAGGGCTCATGTGACCTGAGGAACTTGTAAAAAAACATGCATGTCCGTGGTAACATTATCAATAACATAATTGTAAAAGTTCGGTGTGTGTTATTAGTTTCATTTCATAACGACAAATATATCAACACCACGTTTAAAAGATGTGAGGCTTTGCTGAATTGGGATGTGAGAGGAACGTGTTCTGTTTCAGATTGACTTACAAGATCCACGATAGGCTTCCGTTAACGCAGCCACACAGTCACTCATCCGCGCAAGAACATGATCTTGTGAGTGAGTCCCAGACAGAGCCGCTCGCCCGCTCCTGCACGGGTCCTGTGAGTGAACCACTCACGTCACTCTGAGTGACTCAGTCAACAGGAGGAGCCGTGTACGTCCGTCGGTGGCGGATCTTTATAGCAGCACTGCTGCAACAGTCCTTGTATTTAAAATGTTTAAACATTTGCAGCTTCTACCCAAAACATTGTGCCAGTCAAATATTGCAACAGATTAGCCTACACGAGTCAGTGGGTTAATAACACGAGCAAGGCTCGTCGGATTCAAGCTCTATGAGTTGAGTCACTCTCTGTGTGAATCCCGAGCCGCCGACCAACTCATTGTCGCGCGCACTCATCCCTTTGTACTCGGACTCGGAGCTGCAGAAAATTACGAGTGAGCTTTTGGCTCACTCGGTACCCCCAGTCGACATTTGGTGATGTAAATTAACTCGTTGTTGCAAGTTATAGAACATATGGCAGCTTATGTAGAGTTATGTGTTGTAATTCTGTTGTAAACATTTGAAGAGCTTTGTGTTTGATCCAGTTTCTCATTTTTAAAGCAAAATCCGAGAGGACTTAACTGACTCGGCTTAATGGTCACTAAGGACTCATGGTTCTCGAGTCATTTTAGGGATCGGGTTAAATGATCCGAGTTTGGAGTGACTCGCTCATCACTAGCGCTGACCAAAGTGCTTAACAAAAGCTAAAACAAAAAACAGGCAACACAGAAAAATACAACATTAAAACAAAAATATTAAAAGAAACTAATTTAAAAATGCATGGGAGTACAAGTAGGTTTTTCAACATTGTTTTAAAAGTTACAATAGAAGGTTCAAGGTGGATGTCCAGTGGCAGTTGATTCCAAAGATGGGGAGCAGCAATTTAAAAAGCTCTTTCACCCTTAAAGGGATTGTAAGTAGGATTTTAAGTGTTTTATTAATCAAAATCAATGTCTTTATTCATAAATATGTCCTCGTTGGTGTCAAATGAACTCTGCCACTGATCTGACTTTTTTGTAAGCTTAGAATTTCTCCTCTTTACTTACATTGCATGGGTAAGTCCAAGGAGGCATCCATATCGTTCCGCTGTATTGATAAACTATAATAGCAGAGAGGGACAAAAAGCACTTGCCTACCAACGCGTTTCCACAATGCATTTTCATTCAGAACACGTGAACCAGCTGCAACGGACAAAGAGATCAGTGATTACATAACGTCTACCATAGTTGCAAAACGCCTTTGGAAAGGGGAGGCGCTAGAGAGCACTGTTCGTTTGAATGCAAAATACAATTCCACCACTAGATGGGGGTAAATCCTACTTATTGCCCTTTTAAGTTAAAATTGGTGTAATATGATCCGATTTTTTTCCCCCGGTCAACAGCTTTGCAACAGCATTTTGTATCTTCTGTAAAGTGTAATGGATGACCAAAGGTAGACCAAAATATAATGTATTATAATAATCAAGACGAGCGGCAATGAAAGCATGGACAACCCTCTCTAGGTCTTAAATTGCCAGAAATGGCAACAGTCTTGAAATAATTCTTAACTGATAAAAACTTTTAACTACTATATTAATTTATAAAAATAATAATAATAATCATAAAGCAAATTTCAGAATCCAGAATAAAAGAAGTGGCCCCAAAATGGATCCCTGAGGCACTCCACTGGTAATAGGAGCAACAAATGAAGAGAACTTACCTAATTCAACATAAAAGGACTAATCTCTAAGATAAGAATTGAACCATTGCAAGGCGGTACCTCAATGCCAAAGAAGGGTGTTTTGATTGACCACATGGAGGGCAGCTGTAAGAACTAAATTTTTACCTTTATGTCTTAAACAAATGTAAACATTTTATTCAATTCGGTAATAATAAGCAGTATAATAAGCATAACTCTCTGTCAATCTCTGAAATCTCTGTCATTAAATCCTGATAAATATCAGTGGAGAATAGTGTTATTCAATGTGTTCCTATTCCAAAACCTGGTTTATTGTTATTCCTTTTCTTTTGAGTGTTCAAATAACATGTATGAATACTGACTATTGAATTGCATTAAGATTTATAATTTAATTAATTTTCTCTGTTCAAATTTAATGACTCACAGATATAAATTCAGTAAAATTAACAGTAGATATAAATTCAGTAAAATTAACAATAAGGGACAATTTAACAATGCATTGGTTCAAGATGTGGATTTTGTTTAAATAAAGTTGGAACTGATCTGACATCAGAGCTTGCAGAAAAAAGAGCTCTTGCGAGAGAGAGAGGAGGAACACAATGGCGCTGCAACAAAATGTAAACGTTCGCTTGTTGCCCTGAAAAAGACACTTTCCTTGTGTGGTATTGCGAACTTGATAAGCAAACTGCGTTCACTTGTAAACCAGTACGTTTTTCAAGGTGAGACTGTGGACTGAGAACAGCAGGTGTGTGTTTAAACTGTGAAGTGAGTTGAAACTAGGGATGCACCGAATCCTAGATTTTTTTTCCACCGAACCGAACCCTAGGCTTGCGCTACGCTGGTCGACGTCACGCGTCCGTTGATTACACACATCGGGTGCTGACGTGGAGATGAGCTTTTTCTTTCGGTGAGCCTTAGGGACTGGACACACCAAAACTTTTAAACACGGCTGAAAACGCCTTGAGGACGCCAAATGACAGCTGTTTTTCAGCCGAGCGCTTGGTAGCTGTGATGCTTCAGCTGTGACCCGGTTGGTTGCTGTGGTAATGTCCCGGCCCTCCTCCACTGTAATTGGACAGCAGTGTGAAAACTGACATTGACGAGCGGAGCTTCTCACTCAAAGTTGAATATTTTTGAACTCTCGGCGCCCATCGCCGGTTTTCAGCGCGGAGCTGCTTGCTTACTGGAAAAACGAGCGTGTTGCAGCGCATCGCTTTCATTATGCATAGGCTTATGGTAATTGTCAAAATAGTTTTTCCAACTTGTCATCCTGGCATAATGTACAGTTAAAATTAAATAAAATGAAAAATACACTGCTGTGGACGTTGTTTACTTCATTAATGTGTTTTACTGTGTTAATAGAATAAGGATGCGAGTAGGATTCAGTATTCGGTTTCGGACGAATCTTAAACAGTGGATTTGGTATTCGGCCGAACCCAAAAAAAACTGAATTCGGTGCATCCCTAGTTGAGTTTGCGGGGTTTTTCTTACTCTTAACTCATGCAAGGGGACCGAGACATGCCAGCCTGCTTGCCGGATGAAAAGATATCATTCGGGAGAGGATCGCAGAACTGTCGCCAGATGCTTATCAACACTGCAGAGGGTTCAACGTTGATGGAGAGTTAAACGACACAGTTTGAGTTGCCTACGGATGCTGTAGGATTTTGTTTCTTATCTTCACAAGGGAGAACCGATTTCCAGAGCTCCTACGATGTGCGCGCCAACAAACCTATATGCAAGCTTGCTTATAGAACGGTAAAAGTGCACTGATAGGTTTCCATACACATTGTTTTACCTGGGGGTTTTATTATTGTTTACTTTCTCTTTCTTGTTTTTCATACCAAATGCTTCATATCCTGTGTTCTATAATACAAGGTTAAAGTTAAACTAAATTACAGTGTGTACATTGTTTATTGCTGGATGTACATTGCATATGTTTATTATTGTATATACTAAGTTTAAAGGTAATAGTGGTGCTATTATACCGTGATTAACCGTGTATTTCCCTGCGCCCCTCATTCGAGTGAATACCGTAAGTGAGAATCATAACACTACCCTAGACTGTTTAATGTACAATGAGATGTGTCTTTCACCACATGTAGACTGAAACTAATTCTAATGGGCTAATATTTAATTACATTTTGTATCAGATACTCATCTATTACGAGCAGGTGGTGACAAGGGTTACATTAATATTACATTAAAAGTTAAATGTTAGCATATTTACTTTTAAATAAATTACTTTTGTCAAAAAAGTTCTTTTTGTGTTGAGTTCTGCTATTTGAAGTAAGTTCAAGGTTTATAATGGAGTTTACATTTCCTAAACAACTTTAACGAAAGTCACTGCAGTTACCATTATATCTTTTTCTTCATTAACAGACAGTAAATCTGATGGGGAAAATAGAAAGGTTTAAAATTCACCCTTACATTATGTTTACATCTAATAATGCATGCAGTATTCAGGGATGTGATTTTTCCGGATTAATCCGGAATTCCGGATTTTCCGACCTGAAAATGTGACCTACGTGAATCATGCAGATATGTGTAATAAAAAATAGGGGGGAGGGGGGCATCTCACAGCCGTCACCAAGGCAACCCGGGACGGAACCACAATCGCCATTGGAGCGGCAATTTTCACAGAAATGAGAGGAAAAACGAGTGCCATTGCAGAAAATCCTGGTGGCGACTGGGAGAAGGACGATGCAACAATATTGATTCCGAAAAAAGGCAAGGAGATTGAACGTTTCTCAATCGAAAGGCTGCAGCCTCCGGAGGTCTCATATGCAGGCTGCATACGTCATCGAGCCTGGTTTAACCTAGTCTCAGGTCTGGTGTTTTTCGCTGCTTTTTCTGGACAAAGCCCGCCCACGAGCTGTTTGACCGACATTTCAAACAACCAATCACAGTTTGTTTTGTCTAGCGTCACGTTTCGGACTCCCCACAATAACGAGCCAGCTGGCAACAAGTCAGTTATTGAAATAACCAGCCAACCAAATAGCAAAACAACATTCTATCTAAATAAACAACATTACTCACCATAGAACAACGGTGTGCACTTCATCAACCGCTACACCAATGAGA